>NW_007380830.1:8274-14425 GCF_000475195.1 Diaphorina citri
AAATGCAGTTTCTTTGTGTTATTATGTCACAACTTTGGTGCTCACGGCAGCATTGTAGGATTTTCTCGATAATCCTAAAATTTAATGTTTACCTACCATGCTGGCACCGGTTGCTATGCGCATTTATATGTCATAGCTACTCATTTTCCTCACGAGGCTGAATGGGCCCCGCAACAGCCAGTCACGGAATCAATCATTTGCATGATACAAATTTCTTGACCTTAAAAAATAATAATAGGAATATTACCTACCTTTTTTTTCTTTTTTCTTCTTCTTCTTCTTCTTCTTCTTCTTCTTTCTTTCTTTTTTTTTTAAGATAGAGGAGGGAACTTTAACTGCTAAGGTTTTGTCGTCTCGAAAGATAAGAGGGAAGAAGGAGAAAAGTCGTGGAACCAGTCGTTTCGAGAGCGAACATACGTTTTGTAGGTAATAGAAAGTCGTGAGTTTATTTTGTAGGTAATAGAAAGTCACACCAGCAGAAAGTTAAAACTATTGTTAAGGGTTCGCAGGATATTTCATATTTCCATTTTCAAATTTTCGAAATGAATTAATCAAAAACCGCAGCCATATCAAAATAAGATATCTCAAACCCTGCAGGCAAAAACTTTTGATTGGGTTGTGGCTAAAATAGGAGTGGGGGAAGAGTTTTGAAGTTGAAATTATGTTTTGCTATGAAGGAGAAGGGAAAGAAAGAATAATAGGGGAATAGGAAGAAAAAGAGAATAAGAATAAAGTAGGAACAAGAAGAAAAAGAAAGGAGAGGGAGGAGAAGAAGAAACAGGAGTGGGTGGAAGAGTTTTGAAGTTGAAATTATGTTTTGTTTGAACGTAGAAGGGAATGAAAGAATAATAGGGGAATAGGAAGAAAAAGAGAATAAGAATAAAGTAGGAACAAGAAGAAAAAGAAAGGAGAGGGAGGAGGAGGAGAAGAAGAAGAAGAAGAAAAAGAGGAAGAACCAAACGAAGCAAAGAAAAAGGAAAGACTAACGAAATCTTATATTATAAGAACAAGATCCATTCACTCATTCACATTTCACATTTCATAGTTCACACACTGATCGCTCTATCTCGAGAACGGTATAAGGAGAACGGGCTCTAGTCTTCATTTTAAATCATTACATGAAAGTAAAATCAAAATATCAAATCAAGAATAATAATAAACTGAATATTAAACAAATTAGGTAGGTACATGGGTACTGATTTTCGCTAATCACTACGGGCTAAAAAATTCCCGGAGCGACGGGCCCTGCTTGTTCTCTTTACCTTAGATATATTTTCTTTTATTCTTCTTATTTTTCTTCTTCTTCTCTTCTCTTGCGTTTTCATTTCAAATCCTCTTTCCTTATTTTCTCTTCTCTTCTCTTTTCCTCTTTTCATTACTTCTATTTTTCTTCTTCTTCTTCTTCTTCCTCCTCCTCATCCTTTTCTTTCTTCCTCCTTCTCGTGTTTACTTTTTAGTGTGCTACATTTTACTTTCAGACACCCTGTATTTAAAAAAAAAAAAAAAAAAAAAAAAAAAGAAAAAAAAATTTGGTGCCAAACTACCCCTGAGTAGTGTGGCAACACCACACCTAGGGACACTCCTCCACTTTCCTCCTCCACTTCTTCATCAGTTCCCTTTCCTTCTCCTTCCTCTACTCTTCTTTCCCCTCCACCCTTCTATCCTCTTTCTCCCACCTACAAATTTCTTTCAAAGTGAGAAGCTTGGGAGTGAATTAATCTTCATTTTGTACGTTAAGTAATCTACACTCGACTTTCTCTCTCCCTCCCCCTATCTCTCTCTCTCCCCTGTCTCTCTCTCTCCCTCCCTCTCCCCTGTCTCTCTCTCTCCCTGTCTCTCTCTGTCTTTCTCTCTCTCTCTCTCTCTCTCTCTCTCTCTCATCTTCTCAGAAGGATGGCCTTTTGTGCGAAGTTCTCTTTCTTTTCCTGAAGAGAGGGAAAAAGAAGAGAAATAGAAAAAGGAGGAGGAGGGGAAGGAGAAGAATGAGGAGAAGAAGAAGGAAGAGGAAGAAGAAAGAAAAAGAAGAAGAAGGAGGAGGAGGAGGAGGAGGAGGAGGAGAAGAAGAAGAAGAAGAAGGAGGAGGAGGAGGAGGAGAAGAAGAAGAAGGAGGAGGAGGAGAAGAAGAAAAAGGAGGAGGAGAAGAAGAAGAGGAAGAAGAAGAAGGAAGAAGAAGAAAACCATACACTGAAAGATGAGAAATGAGTTTTTCAAGACTTTTTCCCCCAAGTTCGTTTTCATGAGTTTCGGAGGTTTTCTTTTACTGTTTTTTTTTTTTTTTTTTTTTTTTTTTTTTTTTTTTTTACCTGTGGCGTGGGGTCCAGACCTATCGCTAAGAGTAGTGCTTCTAAGGTGTATAAGTGGATCCAAGGTGGATACCAAAAAATTCCAACATAACACCCAGTATATATAGTTTCTAGATCTCAAATCTTATGGGACTCTCTCTCTCTCCCCCTTCTCTTCCTTCTTTCTCCCCCTCCTTTCTCTTTTTCCCTCCCTCTTTTTCATTTTTCCCTCCCTCTTTTTCCTTTTTCCCTGCCTCTTTTTCATTTTTCCCTCCCTCTTTTTCCTTTTTCCCTGCCTCTTTTTCCTTTTTCCCTCCCTCTTTTTCGTTTTTCCCTCCCTCTTTTTCCTTTTTCCCTCCCTCTTTTTCCTTTTTCCCTCCCTCTTTTTCCTTTTTCCCTGCCTCTTTTTCCTTTTTCCCTCCCTCTTTTGCCTTTTTTCCCTCCCTTTTTTTCCTTTTTTCCCTCCCTCTTTTTCCTTTTTCCCTCCCTCTTTTTCCTTTTTCCCTCCCTCTTTTTCCTTTTTTCCCTCCCTCTTTTTCCTTTTTTCCCTCCCTCTTTTTCCTTTTTCCCTCACTCTTCTACCCCCTAAACGTCCTTTCTTTCGTCGTTTTTACCTTTTTGTCCCTTTTCTCTCTCTCTCTCTCTCTCTCTCTCTCTCTCTCCTAACCTTACCTTTTCTCTCTTTTTTTTACTTTCTATTACCGTACATTTTGAATGGGGAACCTAATACAATGGTAAGAAGGAATTATTTCGGAACGGTTTATAGATTTTTCGTAGGTACTCCAATGGAAAGTCGTGTGATGTTCACATTGCATTTTTTTTCCTTTTCCCTCCTTTTAAACGCTTTCTCGAACCACGCTTTGCCTTGTTTTTCTTTCCTCGACTTTCTTTTTTTTCTCTCCCTCTCTCTCTCTTTCCCTCTCCCTCTCTCTCTCTCCCTCTCTCTCTATTGCCCTTTTACCTTTGAACTTTTGACACAATACAAAGATACAGTTCGGATGACAGAGAGGGAGAAAGAAAGGGGAAGGAGAAGAAGAAATGGGAAAATAAAGAGGAGGGAGGGAGAGAGAGAGAGGAAGAAAGAGAGAGGGAGGGAGGAAGAGAGAGATGAAGGTTGGATGAAAAAAAAGAGAGAGTAAGAGAGAATTTGAATTTGAATTTTGAATTTGAACTTTAACTTTATTTACAACAATATAAATAAACAATAAATACACCTCCTAAGCTTAAATTAAACTTATATAGAGGTGGGACCAACATTTTGAGTTTCGTTTATGTTTTTAGTTTGATAACTATCCAGTTTTTAGTTTGATAACTGGAAGAGACCTTCATCCAGCCTGGAAGAGACCTTCATCCAGCAGTGGATTGATAATGGTTGACAATGAACTATCCAGCTAATAAGGAGCGCGCAGTGCGAACTTTTATTATTTTCCACAAGTTCGGCCATGCCTTTTCCACAAGTTTGGCCATGCCTCGGGATGAACTAGCGGGATTTCAGCTACGGAAGAAAAGAAGATCTGGTCTTATACTGATACGATGATCGATGGAAAGAAATAAGAAGATGGTGGTAAAGAAGAAGAAGAAGAAGAAAAAGGGACACGAGGAGAAAGAAAACGAATTGGAGGAGGAAAGAGAAGAAGAGAAAAAGAAGAAGATCTGGTAGGAGAAAAGAAGAAAAATACGAAATATGTAGTATTAGAAACACGAGGAGGAAGAAGCGAAGAAGAAGACGGAGGAGAAGAATTTTTGAATTTGAATTTGAATTTGAACTTTAACTTTATTTACAACAATATAAATAAACAATAAATACACCTCCTAAGCTTAAATTAAACTTATTAAAAAATAATAATAGGAATATTACCTACCTTTTTTCTTCTTCTTCTTCTTCTTTCTTTTTTTTAAGATAGAGGAGGGAACTTTAACTGCCAAGGTTTTGTCGTCTCGAAAGATAAGAGGGAAGAAGGAGAAAAGTCGTGGAACCAGTCGTTTCGAGAGCGAACATACGTTTTGTAGGTAATAGAAAGTCGTGAGTTTTGTAGGTAATAGAAAGTCACACCAGCAGAAAGTTAAAACTATTATTAAGGGTTCGCAGAATATTTCATATTTCCATTTTCAAATTTTCGAAATGAATTAATCAAAAACCGCAGCCATATCAAAATAAGATATCTCAAACCCTGCAGGGAAAAAAAAAAAAAAAAACAGGTTTGCTCAATCTGATGATATTAATATCTACCTACCTACCTACTGTAATTAAAAACCTTATTGAACATAATGTATATGGATAATTAGTAAGTTATAGGTAGTTACCTTTTCACAACATATATAAGTAGACATTTTTGTAGACAGTAGACAGAAAAAAACTGAAAGGAAAGTAAAAGAGATATGGGATTGAGAGAGACAGAAAGAGGGAAGGAGAGGTATAAAGAGAAGAGAGAGAGATTAGACTAGCCTGGTTAGATTGAAAAATAACCTTTTTTAAGCAACAAATCACAGGTTTAATTCTGTCAGGAGCAATTTTTATCCCAAATAGATAAAGTTTGTTCTTGGAATGGCTGGCTTTCCCCTATCCTGTCTCCTCTCTTTTATTTAGCGATAAGATCATTGTTGTTTCAGTTCCATCCATCAAACCTCTTAATTTTCCCCTTCTAAGTATAATAAAGAAGAGAGAAAAATATTTGTCTTCATGTCAGAGAGGGTGCCCAAGATGCTGTTTGATAATACTGTCTGTTACTGCCTGATGACTTCAGAGCCTACTCCCTTGATGGTAGCAGTGTTTATCCTTCACCAAAGTCACATGAACAATCCAATGTCCTTACCTATTTATTTAAATCCTGTTTCTTGGACACATTATAATAGGAAATAATGTACCTCTTTTGCTTGTTGAATGTTTCAGAGAAAATATGCCAAGTCATTTTAAAATCAAAGAATATTGTCCATTAGTGTTTAGAAACTTGCGCGAGAGGTTTGGAATTGATGATTTGGATTACAAGGAGTCAATGACAAGGTAAGCCTTTTGACAATTTTCTAGTAGCTCTGTTAGTTCTTTATGGTAGATTATTCCTTTCTGACTGATTTTGTTTCCAGCCTCATCATTTAAGGACTCAAAATAGTATTGATCATATTAATTTATTTATTCAAATTAAGTAAAGGTCTTGAAATTGTAAAGAAAGAGAGAGAAAAAAAGGAAATGTGTATTTTAATATTAGGAAATTCTTAAGGATTAGGTAAACATATTTCTTCTTATCCTCCATGAATTACCTATTTATTCCATACCTGTAATTTCCTTCTTTTTTTTTTCTTTTCTTTATTGACTTGGGCAGAAAACTCACTCTAGTCATACATACTAACCTACTTCTTCTCCTACTTCTTCTCTTTTCTTTATTATCATTATTTTATTTTTCTAAGTACATATTGCTTCATATCCTTCTTTTCTTTCCTAAACCTTCCTTTCCCATTCTAATCCTGAAATGTCCCTTTTCTCTTTTCCCCATCCCTTGTGATCCCGAACCTGTCCTTTGCTCCTGGGCACTCTACTCCTGCCATTTCCCCGTCCTGTGTTCTGCTGTTCTCCACAACGACCTATGCTGGCACTTATTCTACCTCTTCCTTGTATGTATCATCATGTATGTATTCTGGTACTGATTTACAACTGCCCTTGTCACTTCAATACAATAAACACCCGTCTCCTTATGTGTGTACTTATGATCTGGTACCTAATCTGACCACCAATGATACAACAAACAAACAAAATCACATGTATCTATTCCGGTACCGATTTAAAACCGCCCTTGTCGCGTCAAAAAAAAAAAAAAAAAAAAAAAAAAAAAAAAAAAAAAAAAAAAAAAAAAACAAACAAAAAAAACCCAAATATA
>NW_007380830.1:16033-18832 GCF_000475195.1 Diaphorina citri
TATAAAACAGGGTTCCTCCCTTTTTTTTTTTTTTTTTTTTTTTTTTTTTTTTCATATCTACATAACATTTTAGCTTCGAGGTGCGTTCGACTTCTATCAGATAGGTGACTACCTACCCCCTCGATACTACCTATTGTATGGAAAGTTCCCAACAATAGAGTGCTGGTGATAAGGAAAGAAAATTCATTTTATTAAGTTTTCAGGGGGATTCGTGTCAAAAAAAAAGTCACAGCGTATAAAAATGAACAAAGAAATTGCTTAAGGTGACTCTATACAGAATGGAAACTTTAAGAATGACGTTTGGGGAAAAGTACATGGGAAAAAAAAAAAGATTGATCGCTCAAGAGTTAGGTATTTCTAAAGGTATGTACTTACTTTTTTATGACCTCTAAAACGACGAAAAAAAACTAGCATACTTGGATCAATAGGAAATTTATTTGTGTTCAGCGTAAATGCTAGCCACAAATGTCGATCCCGGCTTAATATACTACGCTATCTTATATGACTTGACTTGGACTCGAACCATGAACCTCCAGATTCAAAGTCCAGCCGACCACTACACCACTGAGGTTGGTCAACATGGTTTACTAGATTGCGAGATTCCCACGAAACCCGTCATTATGGTTGATAAATTAAAACTAACCCAGGATTTTACTCTAGGGGAAAATCTGAAACGCAAAACGGATGCAAAGTGCACTTTTGAGGAAACACAATTTTCGAGTAAACACATTTCTTTCTCCACTTTTCCCTGGCCTTGGAATGCAGAAGTGAAATAAAATTTTGACAGAAGTGAATTTGTGCAATTTACGCACCATCGATAAATAAATAATCGATATCTTCGTCGTCAATAATCGATATCTCGTTAAGTGTAGGTACTCGTATTGTAGGTAATCAGCGGTAATAGCACGTTGTACGCATTAGTTCCCGATGGATCACTGACGCAACGTGAAAAAGTCACAGCGTATAAAAATGAACAAAGATATTGCTTAAGGTGACTCTATACAGAATGGAAACTTTAAGAATGACGTTTGGGGAAAAGTACATGGAAAAAAAAAGATTGGTCGCTCAAGAGTTAGGTATTTCAAAAGGTATGTACTTTTTTATGACCTCTAAAACGACGAAAAAAAACTAGCATACTTGGATCAATAGGAAATTCATTTGTGTTCAGCGTAAATGCTTGCCACAAATGTCGATCCCGGCTTAATATACTACGCTATCTTATATGACTTGACTTGGACTCGAACCATGAACCTCCAGATTCAAAGTCCAGCCGACCACTACACCACTGAGGTTGGTCAACATGGTTTACTAGATTGCGAGATTCCCACGAAACCCGTCATTATGGTTGATAAATTAAAACTAACCCAGGATTTACTCTAGGGAGTCTAGGGGAAAATCTGAAACGCAAAACGGATGCAAAGTGCACTTTTGAGGAAACACAATTTTCGAGTAAACACATTTCTTTCTCCACTTTTCCGTTGGCCTTGGAATGCAGAAGTGGAATAAAATTGGGACAGAAGTGAATTTGTGCAATTTATGCCCCATCGATAAATAAATAATCGATATCTTCGTCGTCAATAATCGATATCTCGTTAATCGTTAAGTGTAGGTACTCGTATTGTAGGTAATCAGCGGTAATAGCACGTTGTACGCATTAGTTCCCGATGGATCACTGACGCAACGTTGTGCGTGGTTGGTATCTGAACGGGCGACTGTTTCCAAAATGTGCTACTTTGGGGTGCACTCGTGAGGACAATTTAGAATTGAAATCTCAGCGAAAAGGCGAGACACGAAACCCTGATACGAACTTAAACAGTTAAAGGGTTGTCTCTTATATGAGAAAAAAAAAAAACTTGCCCAAGAAACCCGAAATTAAATAAATTTGATTTGATATGTTTTCTGATACCTACTAACGTTTGATAAGAAAGACCGAAATTTTTTTATGATCAATTGATTGTAATATCGCACATCTAATGGAATAAAATTTTTTGATTTGAAAAAGTGATATTATTCAAAAGCTTTACTATTATCAATTCATCACTGAATCTGGAGTAACTTCACCTTTTTGAAAACAAATTAAGAAGTTACGTTATTCCTTTAGATGTGCGATATATCAAGAGATGTGATAGGACATCAGTACATTGTAATTTGAATTTGAATTTGAATTTAACTTTATTGACAACAATAGGTATAAATGAACAAAAAATGCACCTCTAAGCTTAAATTAAACTTTTAAAGAGGTGAGCTCCTCTCCTAAATACATAAGTGTAAAAGAAAAAAAAAAAAAAAACAGGTTTGCTCAATCTGATGATATTAATATCTACCTACCTACCTACTGTAATTAAAAACCTTATTGAACATAATGTATATGGATAATTAGTAAGTTATAGGTAGTTACCTTTTCACAACATATATAAGTAGACATTTTTGTAATACTAATGTTTTATAATCTCATAATTTAAAAAATAATAATAATAAAAAAGAAAAACATAATAAATAATGAAAAAATTACTATTTGATAAAAACAAAGACCTATCGCTCTTTCCTAGCTAGGTAAATTGGTTATTAAATAAAACAGATTTAAGTTTAGATTTCCATCTTACTCTATTTGTTTCTTCTAAAAAGTCTAAACAAAAGTCGTTCAAGAGAGTAGGTACAATGTAGTCTAATCTTCTTTCGCCATACAATATAGTATACACACGGGTTCTTTTGAAGCGCTGAGTTCTCAATGGGTAAGGTTGATCATTGAGCTGTCTATATTTATCGTTCTGGAAATTGAGGCAGATCAGGATAAACTTA
>NW_007380831.1:0-18618 GCF_000475195.1 Diaphorina citri
TATTTCGAGTGCCAAGTACGTGCCAATCCTCCCACCAGGAAGCTGACTTGGACCAGAAATGTAAGTGCATTTAACTTTTCATTCCCGGGTCTGTTTGGACCAGAAATGCAAGTGCTATTAACTTTTCATTCCCGGGTCTGTTTGGACCAGAATTGTAAGTGCTATTAACTTTTCATTCTCGGGTCTGTTTGGACCAGAAATGTAAGTGTTATTGATTTTTCATTCTCGGGTCTGTTTGG
This sequence comes from Diaphorina citri, assembly GCF_000475195.1. Classification (NCBI taxonomy): domain Eukaryota; kingdom Metazoa; phylum Arthropoda; class Insecta; order Hemiptera; family Psyllidae; genus Diaphorina; species Diaphorina citri. Next base: position 240 of record NW_007380831.1, read on the forward strand.
ACCAGAAATGTAAATGATAAAAAAAAAGCAGTTAAGCAGCCCAGCTATTGTTTTTGGGCGTCTAAGCGTTTTAAAACAGCCATATTCTTCCAACACTCCGACACCAAATCTCACGGACAAGGGAACAAGGAAAGTTAGGGAGGTATTATCTTGACCCAGTCTTTACGTCTTATGAAATCAAACAAGTTATACAATATGTTGTATTATATCAAGTTATACGATATCTTCAACATGTTTGATACAAAAGCTCTCAATATCTCAGTATTGGATAACTTATACAACAGACTATAATGTTTGTCTTGAGACTATTGATAAAGCAGGCTTGTTTATAACAGGGGGACTTTTCGAAAGTCAACCTTCATTAGATTTGGAGTTTCTGGGCATGTCGACTTGTTTCCGGAGGTTTCATAGAGGGAACCGTAACTTCTAAGGTCTTAATAGGTAGGTATCATCCCAAAAGTGAAGAAAGGAAGACAGGATAGGAGGAAGCCAACCCTTCCGAGAACGAAAGGTTTTTTAAAAGATGAGTGTTTCACCGCCGTTTTTATTTCGTAGCGATGAAACAACTGCTACATTGGACGCTTGTGGTCTGTGTCGTAGCATGCCCATCCCGTAGTATGCCTCTCATCAGATGGGCGAGAAGAGACACAATACTTCCCATTTAGGTGCTGGCTCAACACGAGAACACCAGAAAGTAACCCGTTGAAATATTTGCAATCGAAAAACGAATACAAATTTTTGTCGATGGTGGGATTCGAACCCGGGACCTTCTGCATGGCAAGCAAGCGCGCTACCACTGGACCAACCGTGCCCCCTAAACTAGTGTTCAAGACCGGTGAGAAGGGGGAAGGAGGGGTGGGCGTATTTTTGCGTAAGATAAATGAAAATCTCATTTGACTTTGTAAGAATGGGAGGGAAATTCAAGGGAGATTAGGATTAGGTAGGAGAAAGGAAAAAAGAGGGGGTGAGAAAGAGGGAGGGAAGGAAAAGGAGAAAAAAAAAAGAGGGAGGAGAAGGGGAGAAAGAGAAGAAGAAGAGGATGGCAGGGGGGGAGAGGGGAGGGAGAGGAGGAAAAAATATACCTACAAATAAGCTTTTTTTTTTATTCTAATCAGGTGACTCCCATTGGACGAGAAAGAAGCATTTGAGAGTTGCAAAAAAAGTTTGCCTTTTTCTCAAGCGAATTCCCTATTTTTCGCCTTGGGCATTTGTAATCTCCTGGTTTTTAGGGGAAAGTTACTACTTGGAGTCGTGATGGCTTTGTGCCTATTCCCAGTAGACATTGGATCTGGATGTCGTCAGACAAGGACATACTTCGTACAATGGTTGTCCTTGTTTGGGATAAAACAAGAGAGATAGAAAGAGGAAAGTATCTATTCCTTTGTTTTAATAAATTATGAAATTATCTTGTTCCATTTTGAAAATTAAAAGTTGAAAATTTTATTTAAAAAACGGAGAGAGGGAGAGAGAAAGAAAGAAAGAGAGAGAGAGAGAGAGAGAGAGAGAGAGAGAGAGAGAAAGGGATATAAGGGAAAAGGAGAAACCTTTATACAATGTATTTCAGTTTTATGTTTTACAATCAGCCTCGTAGGTATGGCGATTGGAGGGGGAGAAGATAAGGGTCGGAGGGAAGGGTGGGAGAGGGGTGGGGAGAAAAATCAGTGGAGGTCAGAAAGGGATGGGATATGACAAAAATATTAGACGTATTGACTAAATGGGAGATTCAAAAATTAATAATGTCCCTGCTCCCCAATTGTTTTACCGATGCCGAGTGCATCCCGAAATAGCTAGCAGCAGTAGGTAATATGTGACCTATTGCTCAACCCAAGACAGCCCAATAGGTCACCCATCCAGATATTAATCACACCCAATTACTTCTTATCAGGTTCTTATCAGAAGTAAAAAAAACTTAGTCACAAATGTCGTTCTCGGCTTAACATACCACGCTCAATTTTATGACTTGACTTGGACTCGAACCACCAACCTCCAGATCCAGAGTCCACCACTGCACCACTGAGCTCATCTTATTCTTTTTACAACACCACTGACTCCCTCTCTCCTTTCCACGGATCCTTTTTTTACATTGAATAATAGAAAAGGAAAGAGCACTATTCTTCTGGGGGAGAGCGAGAGAGAGAAAAACGGAAGGAAAAAATAACGAGGGAAAGGGTAAAAAAGAAGAAGAAGAAGAAGAAGAAGGAAGATTGGGAGAAGAAGAAGAACTAAGAGGGTGGTTGAGAAGGAGGAGGAAAAGGAGGAGAAGAAGGAAGGAGAAGAAGAAGAAGAAGGAAGAGTGGGAGGAGGAGGAGAAGAAGAAGGAGGGAGAGGAGTAAAAATGCTGCAGTATCCTTTCATAGTGTATCTTGGAAGAAATAAAAATGACCCGTATAGGAATAGTAGTATGGGGCTGGATATTTATGTGGGAGAGAGGCTCATATTTCTTGTATCTATCAGTTGAACCACACTAGTTCACTAGTATCTTTTTGTTCCAAGACGTTAGATAGAGGGAACTGTAACTGCTAAGGTCTTATCGTCCCGAAATCGAAAAGAGAAAGAACAACCTTGTCTGTTTAGGTTAGGATAACATCCGCTCCGGATTTTTTATAGAGATGGCTGTAACCGCTTAGGTCTTGTCCCGAAAGCGAAAAGAGAAAGAAGGCAGGAGGAGAAAGTCAGCCGTTCCGAGAACGAACCTTATCTGTTCAGGATAAAATCCGCCCGGGGCAGGAGTCCCGAGACCTATAGGGCTTACGGACCCGCTACCAACCTCCAAACTAACTAGACTGATGATGGATTTCACCAACGACTTAATCAGAGATTTAACTAATCGAAGAATTTTTAATCATCCGAAAAGGATATTTTAATAAGATAAAAAGGAGTTTTTATTGGTCCAAATAAGAGTTTCTAGTGATCCAAAAAGGAAGAATTTTTAAAAACTCCTGTTTGAATCATTAAAAACTTCGTTTTCTATCATTGAAAATTCTCGAATTAGTTAAATCTCTCATTAAGTCGTTGGTGAAATCCACCATGACAGTTACTTTACGTCTTTACTGAAACAGTTTTTCTCTCCCTCCCTAATAGTATATTTTTCCCCATCTCTCATGTCCTGTCAACTTTCCACCAATAATCAAAAGACTTTCACAGAGAAACCAGTGTGGAAGCTTAGTTGGTAGCGCGTCTGCCTTGTAAGCGCTAGGCCGCGGATTCGATTCCCGCCCGGGGCGGATTTTATCCTGATGGGATAATGTTCATTCTCGGAACGGCTGGCTTTCTCCTATCCTGTCTTCCTTCTCTCTTCGATTTCGGGACGATCTCGCCTGGTTGCCAGGAAGACGTGGGTTCAATCCCTCTCAAAGTATGGAATTTCATCCTTGAATTCTGTTGAGAATTTTACAATAATAGTACATATTGGTAGTAGCTTACTCTCGGGTAAAAGAGGCTCTTTGGTCCTCTTCGACTTAAGAGGGACTTCTGGAATATACTGTATACGTTGTCCTCTTCTGCATACATGTATTTATGTGAGTATTATACCGTTTCTATGTATACAAATGTGTTGCGAAAAAACATGTAATTTCTTCTACAACAAGCTCTTGGTGATATAGCTCCTCAAATATATGTTGCATACCAACATTGCAACATATTAACATGTATAGGTATTTTACATGTATTAAATGTGATACATTACGTTTTAAGGTGTGATTCTCTTAAGATAAATGTGTCAAGTGTACAAATTTCAACTTTGTAGCGTGGATTCGTATTTAGGTTGTCATTATATGGGTCTTTAAGGTGTCATAATGGGTCTTTAGGTTGTCATGATAGGTATTTAGGTTCTCACGATGGGTCTTTAGGATGTCATGATGGGTCTTTATGGTGTCATGATGGGTCTTTAGGTTGTCATGGTGGGTCTTTAGGGTGTCATGATGGGTCTTTAGGGTGTCATGCTGTCATGATGGGTCTTTAGGATATCATGATGGGTCTTTAGGGTGTCATGATGGGTCTTTAGGATGTCATGATGGGTATTTAGCGTGTCATGTTGGGTCTTTAGGTTGTTATTACGGGTTTTTAGGTTGTCATGATGGGTCTTTAGGTTGTCTTGATGGGTCTTTAGGTTGTCTTGATGGGTCTTTAAGGGGCCATCCATTTGTAAAGACTCTTTAAAGAAAGAGCGGTCACTAAAGGTGTTTTTAGAGGGAGTATCTTTAAGGGATCATTAGAGGTTTTTAGGTCATATAGGGTTGACATCTAGGGGATCTTCCCGCATTGTCATCGAACCCGCAAACCCCTTCACTGTCAGACCCGTCCTGTACGCACCACTTTCTCGCTTAATTGCTGTTTTTTACACGTTGTTATCCCGCCATTGTTACCTTTTTCCATTGTGCTCGTTTTGTTGTTGGGGAAATTTAAATTTTAAACCCGTTAAAAACGTGTTCTCTTTAAACCCATTCTCGGGTCTGTTTGGACCAGAAATGTAAGTACTATTGACTTTTTCATTGCCGGGTCTGTTTGGACCAGAAATGTAAATGCTTTTGACTTTTCATTCCCGGGTCTGTTTGGACCAGAAATGTAAGTGCCATTAAATATTGACTTTTCATTCTCGGGTCTGTTTGGACCAGAAATGTAAGTGTTATTGATTTTTCATTCTCGGGTCTGTTTGGACCAGAAATGTAAGTGTTATTGATTTTTCATTCTCGGGTCTGTTTGGACCAGAAATGTAAATGCTTTTGACTTTTCATTCCCGGGTCTGTTTGGACCAGAAATGTAAGTGCTATTGACTTTTCATTCTCGGGTCTGTTTGGACCAGAAATGTAAGTGCCATTTAATATTTTCAGTCCCGGGTCTGTAGAAACTTAATGTTACAAGTTTTGTCGGTCTCTGCGAATGATCGAAGACTTAGGACGTGTTTTCCGAGCATTTCTTATGTTTTCTGTTGACTTTAAAAGAAACTTATGTTACAAGTTTTGTCGGTCTCTGCGAATGATCGAAGACTTAGGACGTGTTTTCCGAGCATTTCTTATGTTTTCTGTTGACTTTAAACTTGCTCTTTTTACTTTCTATTACATTTCTTTTATTTTTTTAGTTCAAAGGAGAACCCTATTTTATTACCTTTTTGGGAAACCTCAACAGTTTAGGTAGGTAAATCATACCGACTTTTACCTGTGACTTCAGCCTGATTTCTGACACATAGATAGTAGATAGGTACCGTACACAGATTCTGAACAAATTGCTTTTCAAGAAGACTGCTCTAATGTCTAATATGTTCCTCGTATAAATGTTCAAATTCAAGAGACCTTATAAAATTAATGTGTTATTAAAATAATAATTCATCGCTATATATTTTCAACAAAACTTTGAAAATGTCTTTCGTTTTCTAATTATGTGCTCGTCGTGGTGAAAGTGTGTACTTTCAATTAGGGTGCACTTTGGAGAATGGGGGGGGGAAAACGTGTTCTCTTTAAACGTCGCTTTTCATTTCAAATTCATGTATGTGTATTTTGTGTTATTGTGTGTTAGATGTGTTACTCTGTGTTTGTATGCTCGTTTAACATAGTATGAGTGTGTGAGTAATTCTGGAGCTTTCTCTGGGATTAATTTTCCTCATAGGTAACTGACGAGAAATAGAGAACATTCCATAAAGCGTTTTTTTTTTTTTTATCCTTTCTTTTCAAGGTTTAATAAAGGGAAGAGGGAAATGTAACAACGGATATCTAATCGTCTTGAAGTCGTAGAGTGAATGACAGGATAGTACGAAGCCAACATTTCCGAGATTGCCTTATTTCTTTAGGATAAATTTTGTCCCGAGTGGTAATCGAACCCACTACCTTCCAAGCTATCTACGCTGGCCTGGAGCGAACTGTAAATTACAAGGAAAATGAATAGAAGAGAAATAGAACAGAATACAGAAAGAAGAAGAGAATGAATAAAGAAAGAGAAATTATAAAAAGGAGAAAAAAAAAGAGAAAAAGGAGAAGAAAAAAGAGAAACAAAGAGAAAAGGAGAGAGTCGTAGAGAAAATCGTTTACTTCGTATTCGTACAATGGTTGTCCTTGTTTGGTTTGGGATAAAACAAGAGAGATAGAAAGAGGAAAGTATCTATTTCTTTGTTTTAATAAATTATGAAATTATCTTGTTCCATTTTGAAAATTAAAAGTTGAAAATCAAGCTATCTACGCTGGCCTGGAGCGAACTGTAAATTACAAGGAAAATGAATAGAAGAGAAATAGAACAGAATACAGAAAGAAGAAGAGAATGAATAAAGAAAGAGAAATTATAAAAAGGAGAAAAAAAAAGAGAAAAAGGAGAAGAAAAAAGAGAAACAAAGAGAAAAGGAGAGAGTCGTAGAGAAAATCGTTTACTTCGTATTCGTACAATGGTTGTCCTTGTTTGGGATAAAACAAGAGAGATAGAAAGAGGAAAGTATCTATTTCTTTGTTTTAATAAATTATGAAATTATCTTGTTCCATTTTGAAAATTAAAAGTTGAAAATCAAGCTATCTACGCTGGCCTGGAGCGAACTGTAAATTACAAGGAAAATGAATAGAAGAGAAATAGAACAGAATACAGAAAGAAGAAGACCCTAAAAAAAAGAAACAAAATGCCCGCCAACTTGGCACCAGACAAATTAAAAGGAAGGAAACTTATAAATATATAAATACTTAACTTAATGTAAAGTTATAAATATAATATAAACCTATAAAATATAGCCCAACAAAACCTTTTACTATAAAATTAATGTAGAAACAGAATTGGGCATTTTGTGTTTAAAAAATTCGAGACAAGAAGGAAGACCATTTTACTGCCCTTACACTTTTGAACGGCTCTTGAGATGTCCTGTGCTTCTACGTACAGCACATTGCTTGTTTGATAATAATTTTCTTTTAACAGTAGGTATTTAGGTAGATATTGAAAACTAGGTTTACAATTTTTCTCATTTAGTTAGGCTTTTAAATATTATCTTGATTGATGTCTCAGTTATTTCCCTTGATTGATGTTATTTACCTGTCTCTATTAATTTATCTAATGTTATCGATTTCGTCAGAGTCCATAGCTATACGGACCGTTAGAGTCCGCACAATCCACACTCCACATCTGATGACAAAACCATCTTTCAAGTATCCATAAATGTGACTACTGATACTGACTGTATAGTAACATTGATCCTGTTTGCTCAGAAGTAGGTACCTATCTACCTATATACATCCAAAAGCAAAACTCCCTTAATAACTTGAAACATGGGGAAGCACAATACCATGTGTGCAGAATGTTCACTCCCTTACTTCCCCAAACGGGAAAACCCCGGAGATGTAAAAGGAGAGAAGATTTTTATTAAACAACTCTCCTAAAAGTCTGCCTGGGGGGGGACGTCGCGTCTTACTACTCCCACCCATTTGGTGAAGCACAAACAGGGCCGGTCTCAGGTGGAGGGGGATCTCTTCGTCTCAATGGCCCTGAGCTCAGGATTATCAAGAGGGATAAAAACGAAAATAAAACTTAAACCTAAAACAGAACTATGTACTTGTACCTACCAGATAATACTTTAAGTGTACCTATTTTCCTTACGGAAAACTTTGGAAACGGAACTGATTACGATCTTGCATTTTTTTTTCTTTTTTTTTTAACGGAGGGGAAACTAGATTCAGAAGAGGGAAAATTCCGAAAGGAAAATACCACTTTTCATGTAAAAAAAAAAAAAAAAAAAAAAAAAAATGTAAAAATGGGGGGGGCTTTTTTAAGGGGGCCCCGGCCCCAAAAAAAAAAAAAAATGTGAAAATGTGAAAATGTGGGGGGCATTGTTAGAGTGGCCCCGGACCCCAATGGGCTATAAGCTATAAATGGCCCTGATTCCCTGAACACAATGTATGATTTATACGCGTGTGATGTATGTTGCTAAGTGTATTGCTGGCTGCACACACACTGCTAAAATTACTCTTCTCCTTTTCCTTCTTTCTTATATTCCTCTTCTTCCTTGTTCTTCTCCTCCTCTTTTTAATTCTTTTCGCCATCCTTCTTCTCCACATCTTCTTCCACCTTCTCCTCCACCTCCTTTTCCTCTTCTCCTACTACTCTCCTTCCTCTTTCTTCTCTTCCTTCTTCTACTCATCTTATTTTATCATTCTCTGCATACGTTTTTTTCATTGTTGTACACACATAGGTAGCTAATTATTTAAATAATGGGGTAGTAATTAGAGAGATATTTACGATGTGAGGGAGTACGAATGCATCTAATTGCATCTTTTATAATTATGCAGCTTTATGTGAATAATTATACCAATTAGTGAGGATGTGGAGGTGGAATTTTGTTCTTTCCCCTATTTGCCCATTTCCACTCACATTGGCCTTAGTGATGGGAAAAAAATCTCTTTAGATGGTGCTGGCGATTAATTTGATTGAACTGTAGTGTGGACGCACCTTCAACAAATTCTACAATCTAGATAGAGGATTTCGATTGACATAAGACGGTGTTGGTTTTCTCCATAGAAGAGGAGAGAAGAAGATGAAAGAACAGGGAAGAGAAGAACATAAAGAGAATATAAGGAGAGAGAGAGAGAGAGAGAAAGGGAGAGAGAAAGAAAGAGAGAGGAAGGGAGAGAGAGAAAGAAAATCGAATCTAGAGAGAAAGGGAGAGGAAGAGAGAGAGAAAGAGAGAAAGAGAGAGAGAGGAAGGGAGAGAGAGAAAGAGAAAGAAAATCGAATCTAGAGAGAAAGGGAGAGGGAGAGAGAAAGAGAGGGAGAGAAAGAGAATCAAAGGAGGAGGAGAGGGAGGAGAGAAAAATCTAGAGAGAAAGGGAGAGGAGAAAAATCTAGAGAGAAAGGGAGAGGGAGAGAGAGTAGAAAACAGTAGAGAAGGAAAAAAAAAGAGAGAAGACTAGAAACTCTTCTAGAAGAGCCTCCTCTTCTAGAAGAGTTTCTAGTCTTCTCTAGAAGAAAAGATAAAGGAGGAGAAAGAGAGAGAGAGGAAGGAGAGACAAAAAGAAAGAGAGAAAGGTGTTGATGTGTAACCTGGGGGGGGGGGGAGCGACTTGATGTAGCTATCAAATGTGACAACGATGCGACACGAAACTTTTGGTTAAGATCGGTGCATTGGTTGGCGGCATTTTATGTATCTGTGTGTCTGTAAACAAAATATCTCGAGAACGGTAAGAGCTAGCGACTTGAAATTTGGTATGTAGCTATCAAATGTGACAACGATGCGACACGAAACTTTTGGTTAAGATCGGTGCATTGGTTGGCGGCATTTTACCGCTTTTTGGCCGTTTTCTGTCTAGTTTAACAATATCTCGGGAACGGTATGAGCTAGAGACTTGAAATTTGGTATGTAGTTCACAAATGTGACAAGGATGCATAAAAACGTTTGGTTAAGAAAGGTGCTGCGCTGGGCGAAATTTTGACCGCTTTTGGACGGATTTCGACCGTTTTTTGGCGGTTTTCAGCTATACCGACTAAAGGGTTAGAGATATGGTAAAAGTTAGGGTAAAATAATACTCAAATAAGCATCATTAAATAGGATAAGGAAAGTCGTGTGAGTTCACACAGATTTTTTTTACATAAAGCTAAATCAAAATTTTGAAGGTGTACCTTCAAAATAAGCCCCCCACATTTAGGCAAGAACCGCCTATGCATCTTCTTCCACCTTCTCCTCCACCTCCTTTTCCTCTTCTCCTACTACTCTCCTTCCTCTTTCTTCTCTTCCTTCTTCTACTCATCTTCGTCCTTTTCTCATCTTTTTCCTCCTTTTTCTTCGTTCTCCTCCTTCCATCTTTTCTTCCGAGGAGGTGACAGGTGAACAAGAGAGATACTTTTCGTTTCATATACCTAAGTAGCTAATTTTCGCTATATTCCCTATATTCCCCATATTTGAGGAGACTTATACCATTTTTTGTTCCCATGCCAAAAGTATGAGAAGTTCTACATTATAATTACGAAATTTATACCGCGTCGCGCCGCTTACTCCCCTTCTAGTTGGAACATGGGGAAGTATTATACCTACCTAGCTACCATGTGTATTCTTCTACTCTCATCTCTTCCTCCTGTTTTTCTCTTCTCCTTTTCTTCCTCTCTATTTTCTCCCTTGTTTCTTCTCCCTGTTTATCTTGTTTAGGATCAAGTCGAATCTGCGCGACCTTACACTACTTACAAGGCAACCACGCCACCCTCAAAGGCCTCAAACCTAGGCTGGCTTCTTGTTTTGTGCTTGTGGTCTGCTAAATAGCTCGCTCATTCTACATTGAATCATAAAAGTATTAATGGTTAAAATAAATACTTAAAAAGGCGTATAAAAAATGTGGGCCCTGATACTAAAGCAGAGTATTAAAGACATTAAAGTAAACAGGAAAAAGTAATTTATTTAATACTAAGAAAATAAAAACAGAAAGATTCTTTTAACGAAAGCAAAACAGAAAAACAGTAGGAAGAGGGAGGGAAAATAAACAACTAAAGACAAACAGAAATATAATAATTCAAAGCAAACTTGCTTTTTGGAACGTTGTAACTAAAACATAATTATAGATTAACCAGTGGAAATGCTATCATTTTTCATTAAGGTGAGTCCATACTACAGTCGACCGAAATCCATTGATATCGTCTGGAACCTCATAAAGGAGGTTAGATGAAAAATTTCGGTGGAATAATAATAATCAGTACTGTAATAATAATAATAATAATAATAATAATAATAATAATAATAATAATAATAATAATAATAGATATAATATAAAATATTCCAAAGAGATATCAATAATGATACATCATAATAATAATAGATAATACAAAAAGTAAAGACAATAAATAAATAAAATTGAAAATATAAGGCAAACATAAAATAAAAAGCTAAACATCTAACCAATAATGGCAATCTGTCTCACCCGAAAATACATGGGTTTTCATTTTCTCCGTAAATTTCAGCACCATTCAATTCTAATAAGGTCTTACTAGTTCATATAGGCTTGTAATTACAATAATAGTTTTGTTCTTCATGCTACCCACACGTTGCACAGTTGGATCTGATGAGTTGATTGATAAGGTAATACATACAATTGCTACATAATGGGAAAGATATCTATCGACTAGTTACCGCTGTCGTAATCCTTCGTATTTCTCTTGCGACAAATTGTTAAGCCTGACTCGACTACAATGTTAACTATGAGATAGTCGAACATATGAAGACTGCTGCATAATATACAGGACACATACTAGTGTTATCTTCAGTTTAGGCCTGCGTCGAATCAATGGTAAACATGTAGTCTAATTACTACTCATTATTTGAACAATTAACCTGACGTATGTGTGTACAACAATGAAAAATAACGTACTTACAGAGAGAATTGATAAGAATATGTAATGCTCAAGTCAATACTCATAGTTACTAAAGTTAGTTATCATCAATATGTGTTATCTATCATACAGACTCAATTACTAATACCTAGCACTTGTCATATCATTCAAGAACTGTCAAGTCAGAGTATAACTGTCTTCTTCTTCAAAGGTGGCTGTATAGCAGGGTACGTATATCTGGAAAATTTAGCTAGAAGCCACATAGTATAAATATCTCTACTAACTGGTACCCTACCTATTTGTAATTTTAGAAAAAAAAAATAAAATAATAAAATAAAATATAAAAATAAATAAATAAAAACAAACAACTTAACCGCCCTTCCGATTTTTTGTAGTTTTAAAAAAAAAAAAAATAAAAATAAAAATAAAAAATAAATAAATAAAAAACAACAAAGCATAATTAAATACCTAATAATAAAAATCACTGAACATGAACACAATCTGTTGGTCGGAAATATTAAAGTATCTCATTTCGCATAATTAAAATTTCCAAGTTATTTTTGTTTAACAAAATTAGAAATTAGGTATTTTATTAATAATGTGTAATTCGGTATGAAAAAAAAGAGAACTCAAATATTTTCCCCCTTCTGCTTCAGTTCAGTTGTGAAAATTTTTGTAATGAAATTGTGATGTGCAGAGAACATTTTGATGATTACATTGTTCATAAGTTCATACATATTTCATTTTATCATTCTCTGCATACGTTTTTTTCATTGTTGTACACACATAGGTAGCTAATTATTTAAATAATGAGGTAGTAATTAGAGAGATATTTACCATGTGAGGGAATACGAATGCATCTATGCATCTTATAATTATGCAGCTTTATGTGAATAATTATACCAATTAGTGAGGATGTGGAGGTGGGATTGTGTTTCTTTCCCATATTTGCCCATTTCCACACTCACATTGGCCTTAGTGATGGGAAAAAAATCCCTTTAGATGGTGCTGGTGATTAATTTGATTGAAATGTAGTGTGGACGCACCTTCTACAAATTCTACAATCTAGATAGAGGATTTCGATTGATATAAGACGGTGTTGGTTTTCTCCATAGAAGAGGAGAGAAGAAGATGAAAGAACAGGGAAGAGAAGATAAGGAGAGAGAATATAAGGAGAGAGAAAGAAAGAGAGAGAGAGAGGAAGGGAGAGAGAAAGAAAATCGAATCTAGAGAGAAAGGGAGAGGGAGAGAGAAAGAGAGAGAGAAAGAGAAAGAGAGAGAGGAAGGGAGAGAGAGAAAGAGAAAGAAAATCGAATCTATAGAGAGAAAGGGAGAGGGAGAGAGAGAGAAAGAGAGAGAGGGGAAGGGAGAGAGAGAATCAAAGAAGGAGAAGAGGGAGGAGAGACAAATCTAGAGAGAAAGGGAGAGGGAGAGAGAGTAGAAAACAGTAGAGAAGGAAAAGAAGAGAGAAGAGGAGGGAAGAAAGAATAAAGGAGGAGAGAGAGAGGGAGAAGATACAAAAAGAAAGAGAGAAAGGTGTTAACCTGGGGGGATTCTTCATGTCAAGAAATCATAAAAAGAAGAAAGCATAGGGGGGAGATTGAACGTAAACTTTTGTGTTGCTTAAGTTTTCATTAGGTGAAGTCAGTAGGCCTCTTTGTATAATTAGGTTTCTTTTTAAACAAGAAGGCACAAGGGAGGATGAACACAGGGCCGGTTCAAGGGGGTGCCCCAGGCCCGGACTACTCAATTGGACCCCTGAACAAGCGGCTTTAAAAAGGGGAAATAACAAATTATTGTGAGGCTCACTCATGCCGTTTCTCACTGAAAACCCCGACAAATTGGACAATTTTTACCTCGATATACCTATATTTTACAAATTTTACCCCGATAAATTTTATGACTTGGACTCGAACCACCAATCTCCAGATCTGAAGGCCACCTCGTCAACCATCACTACACCACTGAGCTTTGCTTCACCTACTTGAAGGGTAAATGCGGTACATGATTACGGCCCATCCCGTCCCATATAATTATGGTCCTTACTCTGGCTCCTAAGTTTCCCCCCAGGTTCAGTTCCAGGCAATATCGTAAGTTTCACTCTTTTAGTGATGAAGGCTTTTATCCTACCCACCCACTTACCTACCCATCTACCCACCCATCTACTTACCTACCCATCTGCCTACTTACCAGTTAAGGATAGCTCTAAATTCTTACGGTTATTGCCGAGTTTTTCTACCAGTGGTTACGAAATTACAAGCAACTTTATGAATTTTTAATGAATTGTTCCGCTCATTTTTTCGAGCCATCATAATCTTGTCTGAAGTAGGCAAAACACGAAATTTTTTGAAGAAAGGAAAAACCAAATGAGGAGGAGGAAGAGGAAGGAGGAGGACAAGGAGGAAGAAGGAAGAAGAAGAAGAAGAAGACGAAGGCTAATATTATAAAGTGGAAATGTAGGTAGGTACTTTTGTTTTTGATGATGGGAGATGGAGACGGGATTTTTTCAATATACAAGCAACTTTATGAATTTTTAATGAATTGTTCCGCTCATTTTTCGAGCCATCATAATCTTGTCTGAAGTAGGCAAAACACGAAATTTTTTGAAGAAAGGAAAAACCAGATGAGGAGGAGGAAGAGGAAGGAGGAGGACAAGGAGGAAGAAGGAAGAAGAAGAAAAAGAAGACGAAGGCTAATATTATAAAGTGGAAATGTAGGTAGGTACTTTTGTTTTTGATGATGGGAGATGGAGACGGGATTTTTTCAACTTCGATGAGGGACAAAATAAAAAATCCCCTAAGGTCCTATGCACTCTTGAAATGTCTAAAAGGGATTTATTCTCCCCTCACTGAATCTCGAGAGCGATTTCTACAACTCCGAACTCACAGGAGTCAAAATAACCACGCTAGAAGTTCCCCATTTAGATTTAACTTCCCTCCCAACCCCCCCATTTAGATTTAACTTTCCTCCCAACCCCTCCCCCATTTAGATTTAACTTTCCTCCCAATCCCCCCCATTTAGATTTAACGTCCCCCCCCATGTAGATTTACTCTCTTTCTCTCTTACCTCTATTCCTCCCACCATTATTTGGCAACACTGCAATATTGTGTTTTTTAATTAGACAAATTGCATCAACCCCCTTCTTCCTCTCTTCTCCCTCCCCTTATCCTCCCCTCCCCTCTCTACCCCCACCATGAGACTGTAAATTTCCCTTCCCTCTTTCCCTTTCCTCCATCTCTCCTCCCTCTCCTCATCCTACTATAAAACTGCGAATTTTCCACTTCTCTCTCCCTCTCTCCCCCTTTCCCTCCTCTTACCTCTTCCTACTTCTCTCCTCCCCGCCATGAGACCTCCCCACCATGAGACTTTGAATTTTCCCCTCCTCTCTCCCCTTTCTCCCTCCCTCCTCCCGTCCATCAGCATAATATATGTATAATGGAGTAGATTTATTATAGGTACCTAGGAACCGTTTACACATTACTTCAAGGCATAGTAAATTTATTGTCTAGTTTTCTATACTATGCATAGATACACATGGTACTCATTATAGAATTATGTAGATAAGACAGGTAAAATCAACACAATTTCACAACTCAGGAAACTATGTTTTGAATTATTCTGATCCCCACCTACCCTCTCTCTCTCTCTCTCTCTCTCTCTCTCTCTCCCTTCTCTCCTCTCTCTCTCACCATGAGACTGTGAATTTCCCTCCCCTCTTTCCCTTTCCTCCATCTCCCCTCCCTCTCCTCATCCTACTATAAAACTGCGAATTTTCCACTTCTCTCTCCCTCTCTCCTCCTTTCTCCCCCCAGCCTCCCTCCCATCAGCATATAATGGAGTAGATTTTTTATAGGTAGGTACCTAGTAACCGTTTACACATTACTTCAAGGCACAGTAAATTTACAATATTGTCTACTTTTCTACACTATGCATAGATACACATGGTACTCATTATAGAATTATGTAGATAAGACAGGTAAAATCAACACAATTTCATAACTCAGGAAACTATGTTTTGAATTATTCTGATCTCCACCTACCCTCTCTCTCTCTCTCTCTCTCTTTCTCTCTCTCCTAATCATCACTATCATCAGTAATCCAAAAGTGAGAAGTTTTCCTATTGGAAGTTGTAAGCTTGATGTCAAACAACACAGGAATCTCAAATCTACATGAAGTTTCTGACATGAAAACTCAAAGTTATGAAGTTTAACATAATTCATGATATAATATGACTCGTGACAATTAACCACAAACATGATTTCCATGAACACATTTTGTCTGAATGCGCGCTTTGTGGAATTCAATTTGCTTATTTCATTGGAAACCAAAACAACAACGGAACTGCTGACGGCTGGCTCTCTTGAGAAGGGGGAAGGAGGGGTGGGCGTATTTTTTCGCAAGATAAATGAAAATCTCATTTGACTTTGTAAGAATGGGAGGGAAATTCGAGGGAGATGAGGAAGGAGAAAGGAAGAAAGAGGGGGTGAGAAAGAGGGAGGGAAGGAAAAGGAGAAAAAGAGAGGGAGGAGAAGGGGAGAAAGAGAAGAAGAGGATGTAAGGGGAGGGAGAGGAGGAAAAAATATACAAATGAGCTTTATTTTTATTCTAACCAGGTGACTCCCATTGGACGAGAAAGAAGCATTTGAGAGTTGCGAAAAAAGTTTGCATTTTTCTCAAGCGAATTCCCTATTTTTCGCCTTGGGCATTTGTAATCTCCTAATTTTTAGGGGAAAGTTACTACTTGGAGTCGTGATGGCTTTGTGCCTATTCCCAGTAGACATTGGATCTGGATGTCGTCAGACAAGGACTCAAGTTTAACCCTTTGGACAAGGACTCAAGTTTAACCCTTTGGACAAGGACTCAAGTTTAACCCTTTGGACAAGGACTCAAGTTTAACTCTTTGGACAACGACTCAAGTTTAACCCTTTGGACAACGACTCAAGTTTAACCCTTTGGACAACGACTCAAGTTTAACCCTTTGGACAACGACTCAAGTTTAACCCTTTGGACAAGGACTTAAGTTTAACCCTTTGGACAAGGACTCAAGTTTAACCCTTTGGACAAGGACTCAAGTTTAACCCTTTGGACAAGGACTTAAGTTTAACCCTTTGGACAAGGACTTAAGGTTAACCCTTTGGACAACGACTCAAGTTTAACCCTTTGGACAAGGACTCAAGGTTAACCCTTTGGACAACGACTCAAGTTTAACCCTTTGGACAAGGACTCAAGTTTAACCCTATGGACAACGACTCAAGTTTAACCCTTTGGACAACGACTCAAGTTTAACCCTTAGTAATGATTGAATAGAACCAACTCAACGCTCTCAGTTCGTCACAATGTGCAGGGGCTCGGAATCCATCATGCTATCAACTTCACACCTCTCTCCCTTCCTTCCCTCTTTCTCTCCCACACTCTCCTTCTCCCTCTTTTTCTCTCTTTCTCTCTTCCCCATACTCTCCTTCTCCACCGTTTTCTCTCTTTCTCTCTTCCCCATACTCTCCTTCTCCACCGTTTTCTCTCTTCCTGTCTCTAGTTACCCGTCTCCCTCTCTTACCCTCGCTCCGCCTTCACCTGCCTCCTTCTCTCTCCCCCCCCGACTTCCAGAATAAAATCAACACCATCATTTCCAATTTCTCAAATTAGATTTTTTTCCTCCTCCTCCTCCTCTCCCATTTCCCTACCCTATAAAAGAAATTCTGTAAAAAAATCTCTATCAGTTTCATTGAATTAATTCCAGATTTATTAACTGCTCACCCCTTTGTACGACAATCAGATTTACCCTCCCCCCTTCCCCTCTTTTTGATGACAAGGGAAATTGCGATAGGTACATTAAGCTGAAAAGAACCCCTATCCCTCCCCTTTGGACTGATTAAGTATTTCAATTTACATAAATCTGTAATTTATTTTGGTAATTAGGCAAATTTCTCTGTCATCCCCCCCTTGGTTTTCCTTCTTTTTAGGGATGTTAATTTGAATTTTTTGTGGTGAAGCTATAGGTAATAATGAAATTAGCATAAAGTTGATAGCACAACAGGAGAGAGGTCTATCACATTATCTGTTTGTGATGTCTTCTTCATTCTCATCTCACACCCTTTCGCGTGATTTTTCTTTTAATATGATTTTTCCTAAATTAGACAGGGGAGGAAAAACGAAGATAAAGAATAAGAGGTAGGTAGAGGCGGATAGAGAGAGGAAAAGAAGGATAAGGAATGCAACTAAATGAGTGAGAGGAAAAGTCGGTGAAGAATAAGGAGGACAAAAAAGGAAAAGGAGAAGAAAAGAGAAGAAGAAAGGAACTTACTTGCCTCGGTGGCGTAGTGGTCTAGACGCTCGCCTGGTAATCAGGAGGGCGTGGGTTCGATCCCAGCCGAGGTATGGAATTTTATCCTCGTGGTGAAGCTCCAGACCCTTGTCACAATATTTACAGACCGAGATTTTAATAAAGGAATTCGGTCGCATTGTCAAAAATAAATGAGGATAAAATTCCACAGGTCTTGCTTCGGCTGTGATTGAAGGATTGAACCCGCGTCCTTCTGTTAACCATGCGGGCGCCTTGACCACTTTAGCCCTTTAAAACCGAAGCACCTTTCTGGAATATTATCTACCAAGTAAGGAGGAGAAAATTGATGCGGAGAAATCAGTAGGTAATGTTCACTAGTAGGAGTAGGGTATTTAAACCCTTATAAGTAGATACTTATAACATGCCGAACAAGATGAACAACAATAATGGCCATTGTTTCCGCCTACAGGAAAACAGCATCACAATGAACATCCTTCTTTCCGATCAACTTTCTTCTCAACATCAGTCCTTTTGCGTCGTAAAAGTATCTGTTGTTCAATAATTATGTAAAATGTAAATGCAGTCTCTTTGTGTTATTATGTCACAACTTTGGTGCTCACTGCAGGCTGCAGCATTGTAGGATTTTCCCAATATCTCAATAATCCTGAAATCCAATGTTTACCCACCATGCTGGCACCGGTCGCTATGCGCATTTATATGTCATAGCTACTCATTTCCCTCACGAGGCTGAGTGGCTGAGTGGGCCCCGCAACAGCCAGTCACGGAATCAATCATTTGCATGATACAAATTTCTTGACCCCGCCGGGAATC
>NW_007380832.1:0-1926 GCF_000475195.1 Diaphorina citri
TGAATTCTACATTAGTTATGATTCTAAATGAATTCTATATTAGCTACCTACATTAGTTATGATTTTTTTTTTTTAAATACTTCATTTATTTTTATTAATATCATAGGTAGGTACAATAAATTGGAGAAAAAAAAATATATACCTATATATATCTTTGATGACACCTATGCTGTTTTAATGGATCGAAATTTACAGAAGTTACCCCATAGCCTGATTTACTTATTATAAGTATGTGCCAGGCTATGGTTTATGTACTGCAAAAAAAAAAAAAAAAATACCAAAAAGAAAAGCCGAAAGTCGAATTTCTCTTGTTTACTATTGTTAAGTAGGTACCTAGGTACCAACATTTTTCCTTTTTTATTTTTTTATTTTAAAAGGTTCATAATTGTTTTTGTTCAGTTCTCCAATCACAGCACAGGAGTTTTGATTTCAGCTCATCTTTTGTTGTCTTCCGTGAATTTTGTATGCTTTCTGAGCTTCTGTGAATGTTGTACGCTTTACAAGCTACATATTATATCGTGAAGTGCATTGGGAAATTTTTCTGTTATTCGGTTCGTTTGGAGTTGAAAGTAAAGATTTTTCTCTGGTGATGGTGACAAGGCTTTTTTATGGCAAAAAAATGATCGTCCAAAAGTCAAGACATATGTGTCCCGGCGTTTTTTGAAAGCGATTCTCGAGATATAGGTATTGAGCCCTAGTTGGGGGCCTTATTTCAAACTCAATAACTTGCCAATCGGGGAAGGTCGGTGTTTCGTTAACGGTGATAGAAAATGGTTTGTATGGCAAAAAAATGATCGTCCAAAAGTCAAGACATATGTGTCCCGGCGTTTTTTGAAAGCGATTCTCGAGATATAGGTATTGAGCCCTAGTTGGGGGCCTTATTTCAAACTCAATAACTTGCCAATCGGGGAAGGTCGGTGTTTCGTTAACGGTGATAGACAATGTTTTGATGTTCCCACTATTTTTATTTAAATTTCGACCATTCTCACAAAGCTTCAAAAACACAATTTCCCACGAGATAGCCAAACTTTTTGTGTGGAAACTGTTTCGAAGTTCGCTTGTTTTGAACAAATTCAAACGCAGTGAAAGTGCGTTGAATATTTACAAACATCAAATAAGTTTTTGTTTTGGAATGTTTTTTAAATTTATTTGTTACGTTTTTTTAAACTTCCCCCAAAAAAAGAGTTTTGGAATAAGAGAATCGGCCGGTAGTCCACTGAAAAGAGTATTGTTCTTTTCTATTACTCACTGACTCACTCCCTGTTTGCTCGTCGAACATTCAAAGCCCGCGGATCTAGGTATAATAGAATAGAATAATACGGAATCCATGATGAGTATCAGAACACACTTACCTGAAACAAAGAATAAATTTCACATGTGTTATTTGTGGTGAAGCAGGAGAACCTTTTCACAACTTATGGGTATCAGAGCATTACTATGTCTTAAGAATTTAAGAGCCTTTTTTAAAGAGGTCTGATAGAGGAAACTGTAACTGCTACGGTCTTATCGTCCCGAAAGCGGAGAAAGAAGGAAGGCAGGATAGGAGAAAGCCAAGCAGCAGCTGTTCAAAGAAAGAACCTTATCCCTTCAAGATAAAATACCCCTCGGGCGGGAATCAAACCCGCGACTTAACGCTTACAAGGCAGACGCTACCCTCCAAGCTAACTAGGCTGGCAATATTATTTATTTATTTACACGATATTATTATTTAAATAGCGAGAGAGGAGAGAAGAACTTTCCGTTTTGAACCTTGAACACTCTAGTGTAGTTCAGAGCACAATACAACAGGTAGAATTATTTTAGCACAACAAATATAAATTGCCATCAATAATTCTGAACTTGGATATTCATTCCCTCGTGATATCAAACACTCAAAGCAAAAAAAAAAAAAAAAAAAAAAAAAAAAGCGGGGCCCGCCCCCCCGGG
>NW_007380832.1:3107-4742 GCF_000475195.1 Diaphorina citri
GGCCGGTGGGGTTTTGTGGGGGCACACGTTTTCCCAGTTCCCTCCATTAAAAAAAAAAAAAAAAACTCTTTTGCTGAAATCCTGAAATAGATCTCATAGAGCCACCTCGGATTCTCTTCACGCTCTCCAGCTCTTATATCTTGTGCAAGTTTTTGCTTTAAATTTTGAAAATTTCATTTTACTCCTCTGCTAACTTTTTTTTTCTCTTTCTTCTGTATATTACACAATTAAAGAAAGAGAGAGAAAAAAACTGCATTCCACAACAGAACGCGAACAAAAAAAGTTTTCTGCGTTGAAATAAATTGGTTTTGCTGAAAATTGAAAACACACTTTTGTCCTAAAAAATAAATAAAACAAAATCTATAGTTTGCGAAACAGAATTTGGTTTTGACACAGAGATAGGTATTAATCAAGTATTTATATTTTCTTTAGATACCTACCTACATTGTTTTCTTTATCTGTTCCCAAAATCCAAAATGTGGTGAATCAAAAACAGGTGGTTACCTCCCTATTCGAAGACGCACTAATGTTTAAAGCTCAACATTTATTTTATTATTTATTTTATGAAGAGGTTTGATAGAGGGAACTGTAACTGCTAAGGTCGTATCATTCCGAAATCGAGAGAGAAGGAAGACAGGATAGGAGAAAGTCAGTCATTCCGAGAACGAACATTATCCGTTCAGGATAAAATCCGCTCCAGGGGGGAATCGGACCCGCGGCCTAGCGCTTACAAGACATACTCGCTACCAACCAAGCTAACTATGCTGGATTATTATTTTTAGTAGAAAAATAAGAGTAAGAAATAATGATTTTATCAAGTTTCCATTCACAATAACTACACCAGTACCTACATAAAGCAAGGGTCAAAACGAACAATGGAAAAAAAGCGAGGATATAGGAACTTTACAATGGGATGAAAACAATAATTATGTTGTACTGATATATCAGGTACTAGTCGTGTGAGAGACTCAGTTTTTATTAAGAACGTGGGTTCAGAATTCTATAATATATGGGGAACATTGAACAACAAAAAGTATTCAAATGACCGAGGACTCATCATGGAAAAAAAAAAAAATGAAAATTCTACGAAAACTGACACCAGCTCAAGATACGTCAAACTTTCATCACGTAAAGTCACAACGAGATAGCAGTAACGGGGTTAAAGGGCTAATGCACGCAGGGCCTCTACGAATACCGCCATACAGGACCGAAAGAGGTGAGGACTCAAAATCGGAAATCAGTGACGGGTGCCATCCAAGTCTATGCCGCTAGTGTATCCTATGTTACATTTATTTCAGGTACAGACAAACATTGGAAACAGTCTTATTCATTAACATACATTATACTAATAACGACTATTTTCCATTCTACCATCCGCATTTAGACCAGAAATAGAAGACATGACAAACAATAAAATAATACACATAAAATATGCTAAAAAAAACAAGTAAAATAATACATCCCATAAAATAATATAACACACACTAAAAACAAACAACCAAAAAAAAAAAAAAAAAAGAAAAAAAACAAAAAAAAATACTATCCATTATTATAAAATAAAAAAAAAAGTACTACTCAGAGCCAGTAAACTTATGAAAAACAACAAGTTACAGGGGGGCGTATATCAATATCTAA
>NW_007380832.1:9526-18825 GCF_000475195.1 Diaphorina citri
CACAATTCCGAATATGCGGACTGCCCCGGGAAGCCTATGAACACATTCCAATATGCGGACTGTCCCCTTCCTTTTTCATTCAAAACCATGATCAAGTATGTCTGAAATGCTCTGTAAACCACCGGGATTTAGTTTCTTTAGTTTAGTTCACACGTTAAAAGACCAGGAAGTCGAGGTTTTCGGAGTACGAAGTTTAGAACTGAGTTGACGACCGGTTAGACAATGGGCACACAGTTCTTAAGAAAACCCGGGGTTTGGTTTCTTTGGTTTAGTTCACGTTTTATAGACAAAGAAGTCAAGACCTAAGTTGTATGAAGTTAGGGGTTGGTGGACGACACCAATGAAATCGATCTCTGGGAGTACGAAGTTAGGGACTGAGTGACGACGATCAAGTCTCAGATTAGGAAGTCGAGGCCTAGTTGTACGAAGATAGAGGCTGGAGTCGACGAATAAAATGTAACCTTTGATACGAACAAGAATAAAAACCTGCTATTGAAGAAATGGCAAAAGTATAAAAAGTTACTGATTTCGCCTTTTTACAAGCGGGGTGGTGCCGGTTCTTAGTAGTGTCATTACATTTTTTGCGTTATCGTCTCAAGTCCGCATATCCTAATGTCTCTCTTTTTTCTATTGGTGGAACGCAGTCCCGATTTATTTCGGACTGCCCCGGACACGACTTTTACTGTGACAGTCCGTATATGCGGCGCTCCCGCAGGTTTCACAATTGATACACAATGTTGTACAGCAAGCGCGCATTGGAAAACGCTGTCTAGTACACAGTGTACTTTAGTACCAAGCGGCGGTGGAACTATCCATCCTCTTTATATTGAATTTAGACCGCTATGCCATCTAAGTAGCACGTCGTACTTCGATGTCTAAATGAGCGATGCCAGCCGGAACTAAAATGTGTCTATCCTCCGCAATGCCATCCTGCGAGATCCTTGAAACCATAGAAAACGAGGCAAGTTTACGTCTGACTTTTCGGCCACAAACACAATCATAACTAGAGGTGGTGCCGTAGCGGTTAATATCAGGGTTCTAAGAGGCTCTTCTGTGTTTTTTGGTCTCAGAAAGATGAGGAGTTGATCCTTTTGTCTTTTCTGTTATTTATTCATTGTTCGCTCCCCTTGTAAAGTAGCACACTCGTACTTCGGATGGCTGTTTAGCGCGAAAAGCCTCCAAGGTAAGAAGTTGTACTTAGAGATGGATAAACCTTTTTTTTACAAAACAAATGCAGACTGACATTGTGTTGCGAACTTCAAAGTACACCCTTGTTACTTAGGATGGCATTCTCGCTAAGACCACTCTTAATCTCAAGACATGCGTTTCCCAATTATAGTTCATTGTAAACAGACAGAGAGAAACCATGGAAGTGGTTGCTTTCTACATATTACTCCGTATACGAGGATAAGTCTCATTAAATTGCCAAAAAAAAAACATCAATGACGAATAGACAAGCGTATTTCATAGATACATGAAAAAGAAAATGAAAAGCTCTTTAAACTTAAGAAACTTCCGAGACACTCATCTAGTCTCACGTTTCTCTTTTCTCCGCGCTTTAAACTGGCAGTCTTGACAAGAACCGCTTGTAAGTATCTTTTGTATGCCTACTTCTTTAGATTACCTCGCTGTCCGTCAAATACCAATCACTGTTCCTAATATGACCGCTTGTCATGGCTCTTATAATAGAGAAGGCAGATGGTTGAGGGGTATGCGACAAATTATCCCGAAGGGCCCCTGTCAGGCATATAAGCCTTACACAATTATCCCGAAGGGCCCCGTCAGGCGTATATGCCTTACACGATTATCCCGAGGGGCCCCGTCGGGTGTTAATGCCTGACACGATTATCTCGAGGGGCCCCGTCAGGCTTATATGCCTGACACGATTATCCCGAGGGGCCCCGTCAGGCATATACTCCTGACATCGATAGGATCACATGGGCCTGTGGATAAATTTCATAATTATTGCTTGGGCGACCAAAGTGATAAAGGGCCTAAAAGGAAAAAAAAAATCATCATTTTCTTTATAGGTGCATTCTATTCGCCACTGAGTTATGTCCAATTATTCCTCAACAATACACATTGTATTATAGGCCGAGCATTTCGTTAGGTTAGAAATCTCATTCCATATTCAGTCCCAGATTAGAATAAAATAGGTAAATAAATAAGACTTATTCACTTAGAAATGGATTGTTTTAAGATCCGTTTCAGAAGTTTAATAGAGGGAACTGGGATTTTTTAATAGAGGGAACTGGGTTTAATAGAGGGATACATGTTAATCAAATTATCAATGCGTTGAAAGTTGAAATGGTTCTTATCGCCCAAAAATCGAAGCGAGAAGGAGGACAGGAGAAAGGTAGCCGTTCCGAGAACGAACCTTACCCGTTTAGGATGTTCGTCCCCATGTTCCTTATCTGTTCGTCCCGGACGGGTTAAGCCCGTCGCGTCGCCTTACCAGGAGGGCGTACGGTCCCAACCGATCCATGCGATGTATAAAATTTTGTCCCCGATTTAATTGGAGAGTTTGACCACAACTATAGTAGTAGCCTGCTCCTTTTCGAGCAGTATAAACAAGCTCTAATTTACAAGATGTTGCCGACCCAGATCGGAGTAGGTAATATGCAAAATGTTAGAAGCCAGAAGAGAGTAATATGCCAAATGCCCGAGCCCAGACACTAGTAATATGCCAAATGTCAGAACATAAAAACGGGTCATATGCCAAAGGTCAGTGGGATTGAAAAGGAACAGGGTAACGGCAATTCAAATGTTATTCCTGTAACAATGGAAGGCGTACGGTACGCACTTAATTATGATCTCATAGCACATAGTAGGATGGTAATAATAAAATTCATTCTAGGTTAATTAGGATAATCAGGCGGGATTATGGATATAATTAACTCAATGTTATACAGGGTGCCCGATGCTTCATTCTTCTGCTCACCGCTTTCTTTCTCTGCTCCACTTTGAAATACAGGGTGGTAGGGAAAATAAAGAAAGCGTGAGATTTGTAGGGAGGGCGGTCATGGAGGGTTCATTCGATCCCATTTGCCCCGGGAAGAAGAAAAAGAAAATTAGGAGGAGGAGGAAGAAGAAGAAGACGAAGAAATAGAGGAAGAAGAAGGAGTAGGAGAGGGAGGAGGAGGAGGAGGAGAAGAAGAAGGAATTAAGTGAGGATAAAAGAGGTAGGTTGTACCTACTAAGTGGGGATAAGAACAATGTAGAGTACTACGAGTGTCTACACGTGCTGCACATATGTAGGAAAAAGGAATGTACCTTCCACTATTATTGTTATAGATGCCCTCTCCTACTTTCCCTGCTTACTTGTGGGAAACCTAATTTTAACCTGTTCAATAAAGTTTTATTAGCTTTTCTCTCCCTAAGCCTTAAACTCAAGCCTTAAACCTAGATGGCTAATATTGGAAATTTAGGAATCCTTAGTAGAAATAACTAACTTAATACTTAAACCATTAAGATTTTTTCCCCTATGTCAAGCCTTAAACCTACAAGAGTTTTGTGGTATTGTTTAGGTTTATATTAGACATCCTATACCTAGGTAGAAATAAAGTAGGAACAACTAACTTAAACCTATAGTTAAACCCTCAGGAGCCAGTCTAGTTAGCTTGGAGGGTAGCTCTAGCTCGTATACCATGTAAGCACTAGGTCGCGAGTTCGATTTCCGCCAGGCGCGGATTTTATCCTAAACAATCTAAACATATAGGTTCGAACTCGGAACACTTTTCTCCTATCCTATTTTTCTTCTTTCTCCGCTTTTGGGACAATAAGACCTTGGGTGTTACAGTTTCCCCTATCAAACCTCTTCAAAAAAGTTTAGAAGTCGACCTGACTCAATAAACATAGGTAGGTATACGACTATACGTATACAGTATATTTGGATCATATCATTAGATTTTCCAGGTAGATAGGTACCTAACCTAGGTAGATAAGGTAAGACTGAAAATAATTTAGAAATCTGCTTTCGAAATTCCCTCCCTCTCTCTCTCCCTCTCCCTCTCTCTCTCTCTCTCACTCAACTTTCCATTTCAAGCTCAAGTTAAACTTTGTGAAGAAAGCAGCCAAACTTCTTGAGAGAGAGAGAGATAAAGATAATCTTCTTTTCCCTTACAGTTTCATATATCCGGCATATAAAGTTATCTCTAGCCTGTTCAATCCCAAGGTTATATGTAGCCAGCCTAGTTGGCTCGGAGAGTAGCACGTCCGCCTTGTAAGCGCTGAGCACTGGGTCAATTTCCACCCGGGCCGTATTTTATCCTAGATCGGTGACCATCCGGGTGATTGTGTAGGTTAAAATGTTCAAAACCAGTACTGCTAAAATTTTTATCCCAAGGAACTTAAGTCGTAGGTGCATGAGTACGTATTAGCCAGCCTAGTAAGCTTGGAAGGTAGCGTGTCTGCCTTGTAAGCGCTGCGCGCTGGGACGATTCCCGCCCGGGCCGGATTTCACCCTGATTAGATAAGGTTCGTTGTCGGAACCTTATCTAATCAGGGTGAAATCCTGTCTTCCTTCTAACTTCGATTTCGGAACGATAAGACCTTGGCATTTACAGTTCCTTCTAGAAAAAAATCTGACTCTTTTCTATATCCTGTCTTCCTTCTAACTTCGATTTCGGGACGATAAGACCTTGGCATTTACAGTTCCTTCTAGAAAAAAATGGCTGACTCTTTTCTATCCTGTCTTCCTTCTAACTTTGATTTCGGAACGATAAGACCTTGGCATTTACAGTTCCTTCTAGAAAAAAATCTGACTCTTTTCTATATCCTGTCTTCCTTCTAACTTTGATTTCGGGACGATAAGACCTTGGCATTTACAGTTCCTTCTAGAAAAAAATCAAGATCATCTTAAAATATGCTTCAGTCTGTACAAGACAACCGATATGAACTGGCACAAAAGGTCCGAAGAGGTCGAATAAAGGACCGGGCTGTAATAATATTTTTCCTATATCCAATCCTCATCCGGGGAAACTTTTCTCCTATCGCACCGGTAGGGAGGAAAAAAAGAAAAAGACCTTATTTTAATTTCAAATTAAAATCCACACAGATTTTCCTTTCAGCATATTTGGAAACCAAGTGCTCATGTTTGCTTCATTTCTTTCTTTCTTTCTCTCTTTCCGTTAATCTCTCTCTCCCTCCCTCTTTCTTTCTTTCCCTTATTCTCTCTCTCCCCCCTCCCTCTATCTCCTCTTTCTTTCCGTTTCTTTCTCTCCCTCTCCTCTTTCTCTCTCTGTCCCTCTCTCTCCTTCCCTCCGTTTCTCTCTCCCTCTTTTCTATCGACTATCATTTTCTGTTCGGCTCTCCATTCTGGGAGAGAGGAAGAAATGAGAATAAAGAGATAGGGAGGTAAAAAGGAGGCGTATAAAGGGAGGGAAGAGGAGAATATAGAGAAAAAGAGGAGGAAAAGGGAGGGAGAAATATGGAATGTGTAGTCCCGATAATACTTATGCTTTATTAATCGCGATACCCGATGCGAATAATATTTCCAGTGCCAATGCTACAGGTATGGGATTGGGGAGGGAAAAATAATAATTCTCGTACCTACTTCCCATTAAACCTTGTACTACCCATAACTGCTTCCCATTAGATTTTCATCCGTATTTTCTATGAGATTTCCCAAGAAGCAGTTCTGATGTCAAATTTCGCTCTTTTCTTTTGACTACTCACAGAGCCTTCAAAATTCAAATTCTCGAAAAGTAAAAGAAATAGGTACATAGATACCTACTTTGTGGAACATCCGAAGAATAATAAAAAAAAAAACTCTTAAATTAGGTACCTGAACAGAGATAATTATGTATAATTATAATA
The DNA here is from genome assembly GCF_000475195.1 of Diaphorina citri. Classification (NCBI taxonomy): domain Eukaryota; kingdom Metazoa; phylum Arthropoda; class Insecta; order Hemiptera; family Psyllidae; genus Diaphorina; species Diaphorina citri. Next base: position 15,344 of record NW_007380832.1, read on the forward strand.
CATCTTTTGGTAAGGTACCAAAGAGAGACAGAGAATATTTTATTAATATTAAACGCGAACGACATGTTGTAACTTGTAACACATAGTTAAAGCGCCTAAAAGGAAAAAAAAATCATTTTCTGTAGGTGCATTCTATTCGCCACTGAGTTATGTCCAATTATTCCTCAACAATACACATTGTATTATAGGCCGAGCATTTCGTTAGGTTAGAAATCTCATTCCATATTCAGTCCCAGATTAGAACAAAATAAATAAATAAGACTTATTCACTTAGTAATGGATTGTTTTAAGATCCGTTTCAGAGGTTTAATAGAGGGAACTGGGATTTTTTAATAGAGGGAACTGGTTTTAATAGAGGGAACTGGGATTCTTTAATAGAGGGAACTGGTTTTTATAGGGGGAACTGGGATTCTTTAATAGAGGGATACATGTTAATCAAATTATCAATGCGTTGAAAATTGAAATGGTTCTTATCGCCCAAAAATCGAAGCGAGAAGGAGGACAGGACAGGAGAAAGGTAGCCGTTCCGAGAACGAACCTTATCCGTTTAGGATGTTCGTCCCGATTTTCCTTATCTGTTCGTCCCGGACGGGTTAAGCCCGTCGCGTCGCCTTGCCAGGAGGGCGTACGGTCCCAACCGATCCATGCGATGTATAAAATTTTGTCCCCGATTTAATTGGAGAGTTTGACCACAACAATAGTAGTAGCCTGCTCCTTTTCGAGCAGTATAAACAAGCTCTAATTTACAAGATGTTGCCGACCCAGATCCGAGTGGGTAATATGCAAAATGTTAGAAGCCAGAAGAGAGTAATATGCCAAATGCCCGAGCCCAGACACTAGTAATATGCCAAATGTCAGAACATTAGTGGCTAATAAAAAAATAATCATTTCCAAAGTTAAAAAAAAAGAAAGAAAAAAAGAAAAATAGAAAGTAAGAACAAGAAACAAAATTAGAAAATACTGACTGACCTATGTAGTTTTGTCTTGGTATTCATAACTGGCGTTACGGTTGTAATGAAAAGTTTTACTCCTCTCTCAAAAAAAAAAGTTTCATTATCCCAGTAAAACACAATCAAAAACTTCCCAAATCATCAGAAAATCTTTAATGGCTTTTTCATTAGTCTAAAAGTTCCCAAAATGTGCAATATTAATAGGATTAGTAAAAAAAGAAAAAAAAAATCTATGCAGTCTAAAATGTATGTTATACTCTCTGTTTTTAGCCAAAATTAGGCTAAAAACAGAGTAAAAACTATCTAGGTAGGTACCTACTATTGAAATACCAAAACTTCTTTGTACCTACATACATTATAATTATTATTACTACCTAGGTAGATAGGTACCTATACTTTTTCTGGAGGCAGCCAGGTAGCTATGTAGGTATGCTACCCATGTATTCATTCTAAAAAATATTCAGCTTTGATGTCGAGTCATATGCCAAAGGTCAGTGGGATTGAAAAGGAACAGGGTAACGGCAATTCAAATGTTATGCCTGTAACAATGGAAGGCGTACGGTACGCACTCATGATCTCATAACACATAGTACGATGGTAATAATAAAATTCATTCTAGGTTAATTAGGATAATCAGGCGGGATAATGGATATAATTAACTCAATGTTATACAGGGTGCCCGATGCTTCATTCTTCTGCTCACCGCTTTCTTTCTCTGCTCCACTTTGAAATACAGGGTGGTAGGGAAAATAAAGAAAGCGTGAGATTTGTAGGGAGGGCGGTCATGGAGGGTTCATTCGATCCCATTTGCCCCGGGAAGAAGAAAAAGAAAATTAGGAGGAGGAGGAAGAAGAAGAAGACGAAGAAATAGAGGAAGAAGAAGGAGTAGGAGAGGGAGGAGGAGGAGGAGGAGAAGAAGAAGGAATTAAGTGAGGATAAAAGAGGTAGGTTGTACCTACTAAGTGGGGATAAGAACAATGGAGAGAATACTACGAGTGTCTACACGTGCTGCACATATGTAGGAAAAAGGAATGTACCTTCCACTATTATTGTTATAGATGCCCTCTCCTACTTTCCCTGCTTACTTGTGGGAAACCTAATTTTAACCTGTTCAATAAAGTTTTATTAGCTTTTCTCTCCCTAAGCCTTAAACTCAAGCCTTAAACCTAGATGGCTAATATTGGAAATTTAGGAATCCTTAGTAGAAATAACTAACTTAATACTTAAACCATTAAGATTTTTTCCCCTATGTCAAGCCTTAAACCTACAAGAGTTTTGTGGTATTGTTTAGGTTTATATTAGGCATCCTATACCTAGGTAGAAATAAAGTAGGAACAACTAACTTAAACCTATAGATAAACCCTCAGGAGCCAGTCTAGTTAGCTTGGAGGGTAGCTCTAGCTCGTATACCATGTAAGCACTAGGTCGCGAGTTCGATTTCCGCTCAAGTATCAAATGACACATTAATGAAATACGATAATAATTCCGAAGGAAAAAAAAGGGGGAAAGGCGAGAGCATCATAATATGCTACCAAATATCATAATGAAATACATAATTAAAATACTAAATTAAAATAAATAGATAGTAAAATTAAGTATTATTACTACCAAAAAATAATAACATAATAATTATGATGAAGATAGCCACAGAGACTTGATAAAGGATGAAGGTGACATGCTATGAAAAAGATATATCTACTTATATAGCTTAATTTTATGTTCAATATTATTTGTGGAATTCACCAAGCAGGCCTCCGCCCAGCCAAGTTCTAAAAAAAGAAAAAAAAATCTATGCAGTCTAAAATGTATGTTATACTCTCTGTTTTTAGCCAAATTTAGGCTAAAAACAGAGTAAAAACTATCTAGGTACCTACTATTGAAATACCAAAACTTCTTTGTACCTACATACATTATAATTATTATTACTACCTGGGTAGATACCTATACTTTTTCTGGAGGCAGCCAGGTAGCTATGTAGGTATGCTATCCATGTATTCATTCTAAAAAATATTCAGCTTTGATGTCGAACCTTTAACTTTTTCGCCGTGTAATTTGAAACAATGTAGATAGGTACCTTCATGATTAAAGTACACAAAATATAAATACATACATAGGTACATGTGATGGTTTATACACATAGATATGTGTGCCTTTAAAAAAAAAAACTTTCTATTATCCTATACAGAGGACCTATCTAAAACCTAGGTTTCTAGGTACCCAAGGGCGTAGCCAGCCTCTCGTGAAAGGGGGGGCAGCTTTCGAAAATTAGGTACCTATACAACTCACCCCAGTCACAGATCTATACTTATTTCAACATTAGCCTTTTTTTATCTGCTGCGAAGCTATCTATGACTTGCTGTACAAGTCGTGCGTAGTTCTTCTGAACATGCTCTCTGTGCACACTCATCAACCACAAACACTCCTGATCCTCTTGCGAAGCTCAGGAGTGGTTTAATTGGGTTCGAGTGTATGGTTACTATCTCTTCTCCTGGGTGTCCCAGGGTACTGAGTCTTAGTAATGAAAGCGCAGGG
>NW_007380833.1:0-1129 GCF_000475195.1 Diaphorina citri
TAGTTGCTCCAAGTCAGAGTGCATCGGGGATTTGTCTATTAGTTAGAAAACAAAATTTCCAACTATTTTCACTATTATATGACACATTTACTCAGTACCGGTCCGGAGTTAGAAGCGGTTAAATTTCAGCAAGATCCATCGAAGAAAAATGTTTGGCTCTTATGGGTTGATACTGAACGCAGTCTAGAGGATTTCCAAGATTCTGGCCTATGTGTTGTGTCTGTGTGATTAGCATAATGTAAATAGTTTATAATGTCGTACGTGTAATTCCAGAGTTCGGGTGTCCTTCACACAGGCAGGGTTTCAGGGAGGAACAAGGGCAAGGACGATCAAAGAAGAGATCGCTTTGCTCCTGTTTACCGGATGTTGAGGAGAAGGATTTATTTTTTCAAGAGGTTTGACAGAGGGAACTGTAACTGTTGAGCTCTTATCGTCCCGAAATCGAGGAGAGAAGAAAGACAGGATAGGAGAAAGCCAGCCGTTCCGATGATGAATCTTTTATCTGTTTAGGATAAAGTCCGCTTCGGGCGGGAATCGAAACCACGGCCTAGCGCTTACAAGGTACCTTCCAAGCTAACTAGGCTGGCTAAGTAGTCAGACTAAAAAGTCCATTTACCTCCTATCTACGGACCTGACCAGTCTTTACACTTGATGTAATAGCCATGTCAAGAGAATCAGGTTCAATTCAGGTCCCCCTTTCATTTTAACCCGTTCAGTTGACATTCGGGGCAGGTGACATTTTCGCATTCCCCATGGCATCCGAAATATTGGGGGCTTTGATTAATTTATGGGTTTACTTTGCGGAAAAAATGTCCAAAATTGGATACCACTTACAGTTTCTGACAATCTTAAGGGTTATGCAAAATGATATTGCCAAATTTGACTGATCTTTGATTTCATTCTATGCTTTAACTGGAAAGCAGTGGAGATTTGAATTTTTGGAATCTCTGGTTTCAAATTTCTGACAAAACGTCTGGTTGCTAAAAGAAGAGAACCTATTTTTGAGACATTTTACACATGACAAATTTCAATATTTTCTCACAGAGGGGTCGTACGATTGATCGCTCAAAGAACACTGCCCATGAGGGGGGCAGCTTGCAAACTAACTCATGTTACATAGAATGCTTAT
>NW_007380833.1:1852-12593 GCF_000475195.1 Diaphorina citri
AACTTAAAAAAAAAAAAAAAAAAAAAAAAAATGGTGGACAGAAATGGAACATCTTACAATTATGGCGACTGAGGAGGGTTCCAGTTTATGTAGCTTTTTTATTAAATTGTTTACTCAATAAATTAATAATTTGTAAACTATCTCTTACCCTCATAAACCGTCCGACTGATGAATAACAAGTTGCAAATCATGAAGTTACATGCGTAATTTTTCATTCCATTACATCCAAAATGTTTCTGGGCGTAAAAACTAATCCTTCCATGATAGGTATCATGCATATCTCAAGGAAAGTGAAGTATTCCTACTATAGAACCTTGTGTCCCCAAGTTTATAAGATACTAAAATAGGAAGCATCCATTGATTCTGAAATCACTTGACCAGTTGACCCGAAGACCAATGACTTACATGCCAAGAAATCAATGTAACCAAGACCAGACAAGCGGCTGTATCAAGTTTCATAAAATCCAGACGGTCTAATGAGCACCGGTGTCTCATCCTCCTACAACCAGTGCGAGTTAGATCATTCAAGTGCAAGTACCACTTGAAAGTTGCATAAAGTTCGCTAAAGTCAAGGTCGGCGAAAGTACACCGTGAAGTGAGCTCGAAAGTCCATTTCCAACTGAATGCGTCCGATTCGACTATTAGGTGCATTCAATGGTTTAATAATAATTATATAAAAAAAATGTCCACTACTTACTCGTAGTTTATCATAACAAAACTGCGCGAGTATCATTGAATATTTTGAGCAAATAAAGAAATATTTGTCCCGTAATTGGAGCAAAATATTTTTTATGTAGCTTTTTTATTAAATTGTTTACTCAATAAATTAATAATTTGTAAACTATCTCTTACCCTCATAAACCGTCCGACTGATGAATAACAAGTTGCAAATCATGAAGTTACATGCGTAATTTTTCATTCCATTACATCCAAAATGTTTCTGGGCGTAAAAACTAATCCTTCCATGATAGGTATCATGCATATCTCAAGGAAAGTGAAGTATTCCTACTATAGAACCTTGTGTCCCCAAGTTTATAAGATGAGGGATTTTAAATCCCTAATCCTTCCATGATAGGTATCATGCATATCTCAAGGAAAGTGAAGTATTCCTACTATAGAACCTTGTGTCCCCAAGTTTATAAGATACTAAAATAGGAAGCATCCATTGATTCTGAAATCACTTGACCAGTTGACCCGAAGACCAATGACTTACATGCCAAGAAACCAATGTAACCAAGACCAGACAAGCGGCTGTATCAAGTTTCATAGAATCCAGACGGTCTAATGAGCACCGGTGTCTCATCCTCCTACAACCAGTGCGAGTTACATCATTCAAGTGCAAGTACCACTTGAAAGTTGCATAAAGTTCGCTAAAGTCAAGGTCGGCGAAAGTACACCGTGAAGTGAGCTCGAAAGTAACACTGATGCTATTGGGCCTGAGGGGATTCTGTGGCCAATCAGGGAACTTGGTAACGTTCACTCGATGAGTGTTGCACTTCGGGTTAAGGTCGGGTGAGTGCGTGCAAGTTTAACGCTTGCATCGTGTGCAGCGTGTTTGGTTTGTGGTTTATAGACTCGGTGGTGCCCGCGGATACTGTCGGGGTTCCTAACTTACTAGAAGTTGTTGCATTAAGGACACGACAGACCTTTGGCAGGGAACCTTCTCATTAAGGAATTTTTAATTGTGTTGGGTATACTTAAATGCTTGTCACAAATATCGTTCCCCAATAATTACACCTAGATAAATTTTATGACTTGACTTGGACTCGAACCACCAACCTCCAGATCCAAAGTCCAACGCGTTAACCGTAACGTAACTCTTCAAGCTCATCGTGAATTGGAGTAACAACCGATTCATCCTAATGTGTCCTCCTATCCTAATCGGACATAATAACGCAAGTTGCTTTTTTCAGCAAGGCCGATCTTCTATGGCATTCCTTCGGACGTGGAGTTATATCACACCGCACATCGCCAGCAAACCTGTCTGGTCATTTAGGGTTGGTTCGTTACCTTATACATAAAGCACAACTCATGGTGTGCAAGGTACAGTGTGTGAGTCAACCAATGAAGCACGCAGGTTAAATTCAATTCTATTAGACCAAAAGAGAAAGGCTACTAGCGTAGTTAAGTCACCAGCTTTCGTTGGGGCATTGGTCCAGAGCCAGTAAGGTTTTTAGGCTCATAGTGATCGTTAAAGCAATCATAAACTTATAAGAATTCTATTAGACCAGAGGAGAAAGGCTACTAGCGTAGTGAAGTCACCAGCTTTCGTTGGGGCATTGGTCCAGAGCCAGTAAGGTTTTTAGGCTCATAGTGATCGTTAAAGCAATCATAAACTTATAAATGCTATCTTTGAAGTTTGGTAAGGTGTGTAATCTAGGATTTATAAATCAACCTTTGGGATTTAAGGGCAGATTAGATTGCGAGATCCCGAGATTTACCCCAAAATTCTCATGTTTCTTTTCGTCAGACAAAAAATTGCTCTCCAATTTTGGATTTCATTGCAGAAATTTCTTCCATAGAAATGGAGATGCACATATAGAATACTGGTAATACAAGAAACCTATATGATTTTGATACTTCAGTAAGATTTCAAGAAAAGCACAGATGGTCATATTTCAGTAAGATCGCCAACTTTTCGAACACCCTACGTGTGCAATATGTCTTGCTTGACCAAATCAATGAACTGCGAGATTTACCCCAAAATTCTCGTGTTTTTTTCGTCAGACAAAAAATTGCTCTCCAATTTTGGATTTCATTGCGGTAATTCTTTCCATAGAAATGGAGATGCACATATAGAATACTGGTAATACAAGAAACCTATATGATTTTGATATACTTCAGTAAGATTTCAAGAAACGCACAGATGGTCATATTTCAGTAAGATCGCCAACTTTTCGAACACCCTACGTGTGCAATATGTCTTGCTTGACCAAATCAATGAACTGATATCACTACATCTGTACTAGCACATACCTGCCTACCCCCTAGTGGACTCGATATCGAAATATCATCTCGAAGAAGCAAATAACACGGGCAGGAATTTGGTCATCTGGTCTAGTGAGCATCTTCCGAGACGATGATTGCAAAATAGCAAAATATTTGCCTGACATCATACTTAGGTAAGCGGAGTAAGTATTCTTACACTCGTATTTATGAACAAGAATGATCGTTCTTAGATCAGTCTCAAGTCAAAATTGACCAATCAAATGCCTTGAGACTATGCTTGGCACGAACTTAAGAGCCAGCATTTTGTTCATAAATATGGGTGTTAGACAATACCAAGATCGATTTTATCGATCCACAGGAGGCGAGAGAATTGGACTCCTAGAGACATAATGACCTATCGAATTCGACAAGTTATTGGTTAGGTTACCTAAGAGAGTACTTAAAAAACAAGTCCAGAGGTCGCCAGTCGAGATCAAGATGAAGACCCAAAAGGAGATGAGAAAAGGAGTGGAACACAAAACCGGAACCAATGATGTCAGATAGGCATTTGGATTTTTAAATCCTGTTCGAAATTAGCAACACATAATGACATACTTAGAACATGTTTCAAAATAGCAGCATATTCTGACAGACATAAGGCCTGTTTTTTATTCTGATGTAACTGATGTGAGCATCAACATTTGATTTTTTTGTGTTTTATTTTCACTTCCCCACCCTGGCATCATGTTCCCCTACAATAACATTTGCTTCCCCTCAAATGCTAACTGATGTAGACTGATGTGACTCCGGACTTGCATCTGGTTTGACATTTGCGCTGTTTTTGAAACAGCGCGGAATAAATTGAAAGTTCATTATTCTTCCACTAGGGTCGCAGAGGCGTTTCCAAAAAATTCATCCCCACTCTGATGTGAGCATGATGTAAGAAGATGCGAGCATCTTCTTACATCATGTAGCATCATAAAATAAAATAGCCTTAAAGTAATCTGTGCTCATGCCTCTTTGGATTCCGGTGGGTGGGCGATTTTTCAAATGCGCGCGCATGATGGCCGCTGCACCAGAAAACAGCAGACAGCAGCACCATCGTTTATTTTTGAAGAAGAAAAAAATTGGATTCTGGATTTCAGATTACTGAACAAGAAAATAAATAATAAAATGATATAACTTTCGAAGTGGACCTTTCTTTTATATTAAATTGTGATATTTAGGATCAATCATGAAAATGTTGAAATCTGGACTGATCACTTTGTGTTCCGTGCTTGTCACAGGTAAGCAAATCAATATCTTTCTTATCAGAGCTAGTGATAAGGACAACACCCAACCCTTCCTACCTTGGAACAAAACTACACCCTGTTGGTAATTGGTTTACCATAGTCCATACTTCTAAAGGAGATTAAATTGTGTCAAGCAAGAATGAGTGTCATGAATGTTGCCTGATAAACATATGTAGATCACTTGCTAAGATTTTACAACTTAACTTGAACTACCTATTTTCAGATATTTATCTAAAGTCCAATACACTAACCATTACATCACTGCATTCATTACTTTCTACCTATTTATTATTGTATTTCTTTTTATTTCAGTAAGGGCTAATGAGTTTTCAATCCTGTGTTCACTATATTGAAAATATGGGGTGTAAGCTGGGAACCTCTTCCGAAGGATTCCAATAAGGAAAAGGCATTTCAAAGGCATTCAGCAGACTTGATCACAGAACTACCCCTTAAAAGGACAAAGGACGAAGTCATAAGAGTCAACTAGTTTACAGATACTTAAGAAGCACAAGGCCTATAACTACAAGTTGAGATCATAACTTCATGAGTCTTTAGCTGACGGGATCAATTCAGCTTTCCCTCTTTCTAATGCAGGTAGTGTAGCTATGATATTACCTGATAATTATTTGATAATTTTAATCATTTTTGTAACTTCATGAGCCTTTAGCTGGCGGGATCAATTCAGCTTTCGACTAGAGAACCTATGGACATTTTTTCATTCATAGTCTGACGATTTTAACCCTCTTTCTAATGCAGGTAGTGTAGCTATGATATTACCTGATAATTATTTGATATTTTTAATCATTTTTATCTCATGATCTCATTTTAATGTAACAATTTTGTCTGAGTAGTACCTATGCTGTGTCATTTTGGCAACCAAAACTTTGGGCAGTCCGTCAATAATTTTTATTGATTTTTTCTCTCTGTGTGACAGCTTTCCACAGATTGATAGTCCGTTCTTCAGGTTTCACAGACATATTACAATAGCCTTTTCCGGTAATATTTTGTTCTTATGACACTAATGATGCTGCGTAGTGTCTTTGAAGCAGCAGAACCGACAGAATCACCATAATCATCATGAATATTAACCTGCAAGTTCATTACCATATTGCACTGAACTATAGAAGAACGACATAACAACATGTGTCAGTCAGTAAGTGAATACATTCCGACATGAATACAACTTGACATTGTGTGGTGCGCTTTGGATTGTAAACAACTTGACCTCCTCCAAATAAGTCAATCTTGATCATTGGATTATTTTTTCTCGATGAAATTGCATATATTATATTCACGTGGTTGATATGTGTAGATAGTAACTCCATTTATAGGACGCGAAAATCATTCTCCTGTCAGATCCACGTTCGCTTTGCTGTTGTGGTCCTTTCCAAAATACAAATTTGCAATTCCCATTTTTCAATATTTGACGTCATAGAAACTAATCTTTATAATGGTTGTGCAGTAATTGACCGAACGGAACGAAGTGAAGGCCTATGTTTTAACTCGACCGTTTTGCATTTGGTTTAGATGTGTGTGTGTTTGTTCCGCTATAACTCGCGATTGCCTGGTCCGATTTTGATGAACTTTGAAATTTTGAGTTCCTTGGATCAAGACACGTCAAGTCTCAGCTTAGGCAAAAGAATCTGAGTGAGGTCTACAGTTCACAGAAACACTAGTTTTAAATGTTTTTTCTTTGGATACCTATTACGCCATTTATATTTTGCGAGGTGATGTGAAAAGCAGTTCTTTCTGGAGCAGGAGCCCAAGAGAAACTAATGTCGGTAGATTTTGAAGGATTTTTCCCAAGCAAAGTAAATAAAGACACTGTGAAGCTGAACACTACTAAACAGAAGTAGCTAAACTTGGAACGAGCTTATCACTTCTCAGGGTTTGAACAAAGAATCAGAAAACATCAGAAAAACATTCCTCAGATCCTTCGTGCAAATATTTCAGCTCGATCCAAATGCCAAAGAGCAATAAACTGAAATCAAAGAAGACCAAGAAGAAGAAGAAGAAGCAACAGAAGGAAAAAAAGTCCAAGATGGCGAGCTAAAAATAGCCCCAAAGGTAATTGAACTTGTCACATTCGGACCAAAAATGGAAAATCCTAGTAGGTATCTATGAGATTTACCCCAAAATTCTCATGTTCTCATTCGTCAGACAAAAAATTTATTGCTCTCCAATTTTGGATTTCATTGCGGAAATTTCTTCAATAGAAATGGAGATGCACATATAGAATACTGGTAATACAAGAAACCTGTATGATTTTGATACTTCAGTAAGATTTCAAGAAAAACGCACAGATGGCCATATTTCAGTAAGATCGCCAACTTTTCGAACACCCTACGTGTGCAATATGTCTTGCTTGACCAAATCAATGAACTGATATCACTACAAACCGGAGATAAGTAAATTCTCGTTTTTTCTTCTTTTTCTCCTTCTTCTTTCTCTTCTCTCTTCTTCCTTCTTCTTTCTTTTTTTCTTTTTCTTCTTCTACTTCTTCTTCATCTTTTTCTTCTGCTGCTGCTGCTCTTTCTTCTTAATCTTCTTCTTCTTTCTCATTTCTCTGGCTCAAATCACACCTTGGGGCCAGCTTTGAGTACATTATGTATGGTTTCAGCTGGGGTATAATAATACTGACGGATAATAATGGACCGGGAGATTTTGAATCCTACGGACAGAAATGGGGGACATGTGGGCAGAAGCTATGGAAATTCTGTTTTAACCCTTGAAAAGTGCGAATTTCTAGTTTCAATTGATCAAATTCAGTGCGAACGACATGCATAAAACATAGTTAAAGCGCCTAATAGAAAAACAAATTTTCATCTCAAAAAAAAAACTAGGTCTCTAGACATATTTATCAAAGAAATTTATAGAACGAAACTTTTTCAAATAAAAGAAACAAGAAATTAGAAAAAAAACCGTCTTCCTACCAATTCTAATTCAAATTTATTTGGATGATTATAAAACCAATTTCGATGACAGCAATTTTATTCACAAGGTCACATTCAAATCAAAAGGTGGGAGGGAAACTTGGTATAAATTAAAAAAAATATATATAAATTCAAGAACCAATATTAGGACATATGTAGTAAATTGTAGCATTGTAGCTATCTTCTTCAAGTTCTTCCCTATTAAATTTGAAATTCTTTCCTATCTAAATTTGACATGGTCAACTATTTTTATTAGTTTGTAGGTTGGAAAAATTCGAGATGATTTTGCTGATATGTGACAAGTTGTTTCCCAAATTTTCCACAGTCATCAAATTAAAAGACGAAAAATAATAATAATCATGATAAATTTTTTTATCAAACGTTGCTGATTTTGAAGAGTTGTATTCTTGACATCTCCACCAATATTGAACTGTTGTGCTTTTGTCATCTCCACTATTTTTTTTTTTTTTTTTTTAATATACCTATGTAGGTAGGCAGTTATTGCAGTTAAGCGAGGAATACTGAAATTCAGTTGTATTCTCCACCAATATTGAATTGTGCTTTTGTCATCTCCACCAATTTTCAATATTGGACTTGGCATCTCCACCATTATAGTTCCATTAATGCTAGACATCTGCATTTCGAACCACCAACTTATATATCCGAAGTACAACGCGTTAACTACTACACCACTTAAGTTGGCCTCCACTAACGTTAAACATGAGTAAATTCTGAAATCGGCATCTTCCACTCGCCATTCCGAGTCCAACGGTTCGGAACGGGTTAAGTCCTCTCCAACGTCGTAAAGCTTTCTGAATTTCGAGCAAGGTATAAATATTAGAAACCATCACCTTGCCAAGTTCGCCTGTGAGATTAGAGAGGCTCTTATGTAAATGGTTACAAAATAAGCTCTGAGTTTCTGACCATATCCATTTTGGAGTCATTCAACTTCGCCTTCGGAAAGGTCAATCGAAGGGAAACTCGTTTTTGGGGCCGCTACACGACCGAGAGCGCCGGGAGATAAAATTCTTGTCCTCTGAGGACGAAAATGCAAATGTATGTAAACATGGAGTTTATTCCTTGTGTTACCCCGAAATACATGGCGGTAGTTTTGTAGGTATCACAAAAAGGCGTTTCAGAATTTTTGTGGGTATCAGAACATTGAAGTGTGAAGTTTTCAGATCAAAGGAGGGTAGTTTGCAGTTTTCTATTTGGTGCCAGCCTAGTTAGCTCGGTTAGTAGCGCGTCTGCCTTCTAAGCGCTAGGCCGCGGTTTCGATTCCCGCCTGGGGCGGATTTTATCCTGAACGGATAATGTTCGTTCTCGGAACGGCTGGCTTTCTCCTATCCTGTCTTGCTTCTCTCTTCGATTTCGGGACGATAAGTCCTTACAGTTACCTCTGTCACACCTATTTAAAAAAATAGTCTAGGTACCTTTTAAATTTAATGGTAAACACATCTAGGAACCCACGGGTGTGTATAAATTTTTTTAAATTTTAATGTCAAATTTTATACCACGATACGGAAACATAACAAGCGACAAATAACATGCTTATTAGGTACAGACATTATATTGGGATTATCTTCAGCTCCATACTTAGACCTAGGCCATTATACAGGGTGTCCAGAACTGGAGCACCTTTGGGTAATCATTCAGAAGCCACGACAGCTGTTAAAAGAATTCGCCTCTTTGTGTTTCACCTAACCCTATATCACTGGTCACTGCTCATTTGTGACAGCTCCGTTTTGCAGCCATTTTCCATTGACGTGACTTTTGAACAAGTACCCTGCTTTGTGCTAACAGTTTCAATGAAATCTCACTTATAGGGTCTTTTCCTTCTTTTGTATAGGCTCTTCGTAGTCCTTTTCTTCTTTCTTACTATAGGTATGTAGCTACATAGGTATAAAGAGCAAGATCCATTTACTGGTTCACACAGATTGCTCTACCACCAGAACCTCAACACCGAATATGTTCTAGATGTGAAAAAAGAGCGGATTTTGCCAAAATCCAAACCGATATCGAGTTATGGTCCATTTCCGTGGCGAAGAATCAACCTGCTAGTTTTGAAATTCCATACCTGGGTTGGACTTTGAACTCGCGCCTTCTCGCTTAGAAGACGTGCGACTTAACCTCAAGTAGGAACACCCTGTATAAAAGAGACCATTATAGTATATTAGTTCGATTCGGCACGCTATGGGTGATTAGGACCCATTAGTAAACACATACCATGTAATGATTTTTTGGAATGGAACAGCTCTAACTAGCTGACAGCTCCTTCTGATTTGGCAGAATGGAAATGTGAATCTCTTCTTTCAATTCCGTTCCCTTCTGCTTACAATACTAAAAGTACGCGTATGTAGATTGTACATTTATATGTTTTTATTTAACACGTTTCCTAATGTGTTTATTAGTATAAGATTCTTTTCAAGATGAAATCATTTGTCATATACATTATACATATTGCTATAGAATACCTATATATTCATACGTTACTGCGGTGTTTGAGTAGTAGAATCCCACATTTCTACACTTGCACTTTCCATGTCTGGTCAACTCTGGGGTTTCCATTTCCAATGGTTCAGTCTAGATAAAATTGGTGCGACAGGTAGTGATGTCCGGATGTCACCTGTATATTCCATGGAGCACCGTCCACATCAATCTAATGGGGAATATTAGTTCTGAGAATCCTCATCTCAACCCCCTACATTTCCCCTGACCTCCTACATGGTTTTTGGTAGTAGGGGGTCAAGGGGAGGTTTCTTCGGACCTAGATTTTTGTCAGAGCTCATTCTCTCTTCTGCTTTCAGAAAGATTGATTCACGTTATTCTTTCTCGGTTCTGGTGTTCTCCCTTAGACGCACTTGTGAGTTTCACGCGATTTTTTCCGGATATCCTATCTAAAGGACACTGAGTTCTCTAACTGTATCATGTGTTATTGTGTTCATCATGCAACTAACATTGGATAGAGGTGTCAAGTGGTCAAACGCAGGGGTTGGATTACAAAAATTTCGCAACTTTCAAGGATAACTCCTACTTGGATTTCACGGTATAGTCCTAATCCTAATACATCTGGAGGAGGTAACCAATTTGATATTTTGACCAAACCACGAGTCAAATGCTGAAAAGCTGAACCTGCGCGAAGAATAGAATACATCTCATTTATACTGCTAAGACATGACTGGAAAGGCCCTTTACCCCCGCAATCAAAGGGTTTAATGTCTCAGCTTTTTTACCTCTTCGAAAACCTCTACCCCTGCCGGCGAGGGATCATCCACCACTGAGGTTGACAAACTACTTGGATTTCACGGTATAGTCCTAATCCTAATACATCTGGAGGAGGTAGCCAATTTGATATTTTGACCGAACCACGAGTCAAATGCTGAAAAGCGGAACCTGCGCGAAAAATAGAATATACCTCATTTATACTGCTAAGACAAGACTGAAAAGGCCCTTTACCCCCGCAGTCAAAGGGTTTAATGTCTCAGCTTTTTTACCTCTTCGAAAACCTCTACCCCTGCCGGCGAGGGATCATCCACCACTGAGGTTGACAAAGCGTCTATTAGCAAAATATATAAATAGGAAGTAATA
>NW_007380833.1:12652-18693 GCF_000475195.1 Diaphorina citri
AAAAAAAAAAAGGCGAAGAGATGTACGAGTATGATGGACCATGAAATTCGTAGAATGCAAGTTCAAATCTCAACCAGAGTACTAACCATTAACTGAATCAGAAGATTCTTTAAAAAATTGTTCATAATTGTTTGTGCTGTTCATAATAGCCCTGTGCATTGTTTGAGATGCCACAATCCAAAGCTCAATTGGGCACGGCTTTTTTGAAGGGCAACAATTTAGTCATTTTTCTTTTCCGACATAAAAGTTCAACGAATTCTTTCGAAAATACTTTAAGCTCATGATGCAGAATGAGTACCTTTTGTTCAAATAATACTCCTTGATTCCTTTGATAGGAAGAAAATGACCTCAAAGGCTCAGTTCAAATCAATCCGGATTTGTAGATTACTTCAAAAACATTGACTCTTCATCCTTATTAGTACTGAGTACTGACTAAATCTAACTCTTCATTTTTATCGTGAACCATTGCATTGTTAGAACTGATAGAAGCCCCAAGCGGAATCCAAAAGAATTTTGGTTGAGGATTGCCTTGTTGTCTTGGTTGACTGAGGACTGACTGATAGAGATAGTTTAAGCATCATATATATATATTGAAGTCCTAATAAATTGATATCTATATGTAATAAATATATTGAGGTCCTAATGAATTAAATAAATAGCTCCTAAGTAGACGTCTATTTCATAATAGCAAAGATATGATATTCTGACCGTCTTCCAATTAGAGCATGGTTTGCACATTCTGGTAGCATGTCGCTTGTCGTAGTATGTCTCTGATTGTTTCTTTACATTCAACTTTAATTGATTAATGTGTTTGTAATTCTAATATCATCGGAATCGGGTCCAGGGGCTGACGCAAGATGTTATGATTCAATCGGGGATTTGGAGACCGCAAACTCGCGAATAGGGTGTTTCCAGAAGTCATGTCGAGTTATTGTTTACCTTTCACCTTAGCGTTTAATCTAAATGCATGTCTTAGCTTACAGGGTGGGAGCTTGCCTTGCCTTGGGAAGGCTTGAATTAATGTAACGCTTTATCTAGACAGTGTATAGCTGTAGGCATACTTGCCTTGGGAAGGCTTGAATTAATGTAACGCTTTATCTAGACAGTGTATAGCTGTAGGCATCCCATATACAAATGGGAAAAAGTGGGACCCGATATTAGGTGCAGCGACGACGCAGGAAGCTAGTATGTTGAATGCAAAAGCTTTCAATGGTTCACTGAAGTTGAGCAACGTTTCGCGTGGTTGGTAAGTTCGTACCCGGATGGGTGACTACCTGGGCATTCACGTGGCGCTGGCTTTTGCCAGCCCCACTCAGGCTGGGTGAGGTTATTATGAGCTAGGCGGATGGCTTGTCGCCGAATGGAGGATAAAACCCTCGTCACTAACGACTTTTACGTTTTCAAGTAACCTAACTTATAAAGCCAGCCTAGTTAGCTTAGTTGGTAGTGCGTCTGCCTTGTAAGCGCTAGGCCGCGGGTTCGATTCCCGCCCGGGGCGGATTTTCTAAAACAACCTTTATATTGAGAAATACAGTGTGTCCAACAAGTGATACTTCTGGGGGTCGAATCTGGTCTTCGATGGCACCACGGATAAGCCATAGGCTTTTTCCTGGCACTAGAATTAATCACTCAATCAGTATTTGCTGGGGTAAAGGGACTTTTTAGTCTTTTTCGAGCACGATAAACAAGGTATATTCTATTCTATTTGAAAATTCGTAGCCGTTCAAAACATAAAGGGGCCATACTGTATAAAAATTCTGAGACAATTGGGCCATACTGTATAAGTAGACATTTTCTTCGTTTTTCTTGCTACTTTAATCATTTTTGTGGTCACAATGACGTCAGAGTATCCTATTATATCACTTCAGAATCTTTAGATAATAATTATGGATGTCCAAAAAGACCAGAATTTCCACATAGGAGGTCCATGTTGTAGGTTCCCCGTGGACAAATCGGTAATTCGTTATTTGAGGATTAAACTTGCTTTGGACATTTAATAAATTCACACTGGTAACAGGTACAAATATTTCTCTACGGTATTGAGGTTTTCTTCAAGCTTCACTTACTTAGCAACATACCTAAAATCATGATGGATCTATAAAGGGGCCATACTGTATAAAAATTCTGAGACAATTGGGCCATACTGTATAAGTAGACATTTTCTTCGTTTTTCTTGCTACTTTAATCATTTTTGTGGTCACAATGACGTCAGAGTATCCTATTATATCACTTCAGAATCTTTAGATAATAATTATGGATGTCCAAAAAGACCAGAATTTCCACATAGGAGGTCCATGTTGTAGGTTCCCCGTGGACAAATCGGTAATTCGTTATTTGAGGATTAAACTTGCTTTGGACATTTAATAAATTCACACTGGTAACAGGTACAAATATTTCTCTACGGTATTGAGGTTTTCTTCAAGCTTCACTTACTTAGCAACATACCTAAAATCATGATGGATCTGTAAAAGAAATTCAGCTTAGGATTAAAGCCACAAATTGTACTTACTCTACGAACGGCATAAAAGGAAGAATTTGTAAAAACAAATCAGATAAAAAGGAACAGCTCTCTAAAAACTGCATACAACAAAGAAGCCCGAACAGAACGATTAGAGCGCTTCTGCTGACGTAATAGGTAAATTATTAATCAAAACCTACTGGGAAAAATTCTTTCCATTCCAAGAGACCCATAGGTAGCTGAGACTAAACTACATTTTGAGAGGTGAAACAAATACACGATTGGGAAATTTTGAATAGGTAGGTAGTTTAACTTTTCAAAGTACATAATTTGAATAGTTAACCTACTCAATTTTTTTCTGGTTTAGTAAAATTTGATAAAAGATCCCACAGCAACAAAATAAGGTTTAATAGTTCAGAAGTCAGAGACCATGGGCTCGTAATACACAGGGCGTACATGATTGGAAAATTTTGAATAGGTAGGTAGTTTAACTTTTCAAAGTACATAATTTGAATAGTTAACCTGCTCGATTTTTTTTTCTGGTATAGTAAAATTTGATAAAAGATCCCACAGCAACAAAATAAGGTTTAATAGTTCAGAAGTCAGAGACCATGGGCTCGTAATACACAGGGCACATATTGCTATATTATTATGTTAAGGCGGTCTCTTCCTGATCCCTTGTGTGCCGCGTCCATAGAATACATATTGCTATAGAATACCTAGATGTTCATACGTTACTGCGGTGATTGAGTAGTAGAATCCCACATTTCTACACTTGCACTTTCCATGTCTGGTCAACTCTGGGGTTTCCTACACAGGGCTGGGGTTCGAGTTCCATTAGCCAGAACTCCATAAGTTACCTATTGATTTCTCGTTATAGTGCCAAATTTTATGGCTTGACTTGGACTCACACCACCAACCTTTGGATAAAAAGTCGACCGATCTAACAACTTGGGTTTATAGTAGGACCACGTGACTACTGAGATTGGCATTCCAGTTTTTTTTTTTTTTTTTTTTTTTTTTTTTTTTTTTTTTTTTTTTTTTTAAAAAAACACCTAAATGTTCATACGTTACTGCGGTGATTGAGTAGTAGAATCCCACATTTCTACACTTGCACTTTCCATGTCTGGTCAACTCTGGGGTTTCCATAATAGCCCTGTGCAATGTGCATTGTTTGAGATGCCACAATCCCAAGCTCAATTGGGCACGGCTTTTTTGAAGGGCAACAATTTAGTCATTTTTCTTTTCCGACATAAACGTTCAACGAATTCTTTCGAAAATACTTTAAGCTCATGATGCAGAATGAGTACCTTTTGTTCAAATAATACTCCTTGATTCCTTTGATACCTTTTGTTCTCTAAGTCTCCACTAAGAAGCAACTAAGAGAGGTTTATGAGAATTTATGGATTTCATTTCACCTTGAAAAAGTATAAGAGGAGTTGGCAGGCCAAAAATTAGCACTGAATTCCAGAGGGTCAGTTGTAACCCAAGAAAAACAGTATAACTTTCTTCCTTATGGGCTCGAATGAGGGACATCCTTTGATACCTTTTGTTCTCTAAGTCTCCACTAAGAAGCAACTAAGAAAGGTTTATGAGAATTTATGGATTTCATTTCACCTTGAAAAAGTATAAGAGGAGTTGGCAGCCCAAAAATTAGCACTGAATTCCAGAGGGTCAGTTGTAACCCAAGAAAAACAGTATAACTTTCTTCCTTATGGGCTCGAATGAGGGACAACTGGATGTAAAATGTACACAATTAATGTCCATGAAAGGCCAATAAAACAAAAAATAACGTGATGCGATATAGAGGAAAAATAACAATAGAACAAAGATTCGTTTGGAGGTTAAGCTCGTGAAAAATAACAAAACTCGCTATAAAGCTAGTGAAAACACAACAAAACAGGCCCAGCAACTCGTGACATGTTGACATTTGAAGGTGTTGTGGAATGTGCTCCAACCGTCATCGTCACCTGAAGGAGATGTGAATTTATTCAAACTATATCCCGAAAGCGAAGATGGCCTGACACATGGAGGTGATAAATTGATTCGAAAACAATAGGGGGTCACCGAACTTGACAGAAAGCTGAGAATCCGAATCTAAACCAAACTTCAAAACCAGCAGTACGTGGGAATCAGGAGATTTAGCGGAAAATTCGGCCTTGAATTTTATTTATGATAGAAACGAAATTTTATTAAAAATTCCGTGCTGCCGAATTTCGGTTGTCATTCGGTTCCTAAAACAACGGTCAGTTTACATTTTTACATTGTAGCATTGCACACTGCACACATCTATTACTGTAACTCGGGGTAACATTGTTCCTTAAGGCTGACATTGTTCGCCCTTTAGTAAAACCTTTCTAGTAAATGGACAGACAATACTCCAAGACCTCTTGAGTATTGGAAATATTTGACTCTCGGGGCACAGTGTCCAAGTGAAAAGTGGACCACCTACCTCCTCCTATACCTGTAATGGTCAAGACACTCGACTGACAAACGGGAGGGCGCGGGTTGAATCTCAGTCCAGATATGGCACTTTGACCGCAATATTATTTGAGCCACAATAATAGTCATAGTCCACTGCCGTGATAAAAGGACTCTTTGATCTTAGTCGAGCCGTAAAAATGCTACAACGGAAAGTAAGTAAATAATATGTCCCTCGTCAGATGGACGTTTCTTTAACGGAAAGTCAGTAGTAATGCTACAAATAGGCAATAGGCAAGCCCGGTCAATGATACCCCAACTTACAGCAAACAACAAGTTTACAATATTTATTTCACATGACTATCATGCTCTGGTGCGACAGGTAGTGATGTCCGGATGTCACCTGTATATTCCATGGAGCACCGTCCACATCAATCTAATGGGGAATATTAGTTCGATTCGGCACGCTATGGGTGATTAGGACCCATTAGTAAACACATACCATGTAATGATTTTTTGGAATGGAACAGCTCTAACTAGCTGACAGCTCCTTCTGATTTGGCAGAATGGAAATGTGAATCTCTTCTTTAAATTCCGTTCCCTTCTGCTTACAATACTAAAAGTACGCGTATGTACATTGTACATTTATATGTTTTTATTTAACACGTTTCCTAATGTGTTTATTAGTATAAGATTCTTTTCAAGATGAAATCATTTGTCATATACATTATACATATTGCTATAGAATACCTATATACGATGTGTTTACAACTGGATAGAAATGTCTGCGTGTTAAGCACATGATCAATATACGAGTCCTATTGAATAACCCAAGTTCCAGGTTCATACTTTTCATGGTGTTGGATTAAGTTACAAAAGAACATGTGTAAGTAGGAGATACATTTAAATGAAATACTTTTTTGCCAAGAAGAAGGAGAACAGTCTAGATCATTCATTAATTTCATAATGCACAAGGATGTCTGATTTACTGGGAGTCTGAGAAGAAAATGACCTCAAAGGCTCAGTTCAAATCAATCCGGATTTGTAGATTTTACTTCAAAAACATTGACTCTTCATCCTTATTAGTACTGACTAAATCTAACTCTTCATTTTTATCGTGAACCATTGCATTGTTAGAACTGATAGAAGCCCCAAGCGGAAT
>NW_007380834.1:2376-16924 GCF_000475195.1 Diaphorina citri
GGAATTCTAATCCACAGCTAACAGTTACTCTTCAGGGTGTATGCAATATCCTATTTAAAACTCCTCCTGCCACCTTCCCGACTAGTACGTCGAGGTAGCACTCCGACAGGACCGGCCAAATCTCGAATTGGGACGGCGCTGCGTAGCGTAGAAAGACCATTTCCCTCTGCAACCGATAAGCCCATCCTCATGGCACTTGCTCGGGGAATCCCTACGCGCGCACCCGCACTCAATCTTAATAAAGAGGACAGATCACTGCGTAATCTCGTCTCCTCATCACCCCTACAGATTCTTCTGGAACCTTGTTCGAGTTTCCCTGCGCCCGCTGGAGCGGCCAGGACGCTACACTCATCAAGGATACTCATCACTAGTGCACAGCAAGCCACGGCGGTTTCTTCAGTCGCACCCAGCCGACTCATCCCTTCACTTATCTTCACTTCACTTCAAAATTCTTCACTTCGCTTCAAGTCTTCGCCTCAGGACTTCACTTCAATTCTACACTTCTTCGACGACAGCCCATCGATTCTCGCGAGCCCCTGCGAGAGAGAGAGAGAGAGAACCAACGACCGTAGCCCCTCATCTACATTGATTCAAGTAATAATTTTCCGTTTGTTTAATTTGCACGCGCTTTTATTATTTTGCTTTAATTGCACGCCCATAAAGAGACCGAGGTCTTAGTACACTCCGTTCAAATCCCCTAGTTTACTTTACAAATTCAATTCCAATTAACTCAGTGGCCTTTTGCCCACTCGAGCCCTTCAATTACATTTCTTGCATTGCCATTACCATATTCTGTTCACGCGCAGTGAACCAGAATTAAATTATTACTTACCTTTGTCACTTGTCTTTCGAATTACTTATTTATTACTTTTCTTGCATTGCCATTACCGTATTCTGTTCACGCACAGTGAGCCAGAATTAAATTATTACTTACCTTTGTCACTTGTCTTTCGATTTACTTAATTATTCTCAATTATCAATTCCAATTCTATTCGCTTGTTTGTTTTGTTGTTCACTCTGAACACCTACCAATATTCTACTTAGTTTAAATTTAGCCCTAAGCTGTTTTTGATTGTCTTAATTCACACTCAATAAATTATTTGTTCTTATATGTTCATTGTTGAAAAGTTAAAAGCCATCTTATTGATTTTCCCTTCTATTTCCCCGAGACCCTCTACTTACCTATACCTACTTATCGCATTCGATTTAACCACCCACGTTGCTCTACCGATACATTATCATCTATAATCAACCTATCAATACAAAAAACAATCTAGTGCTCTCATTCGACTGAGATAGCCCAGGCTTCGGTATTGATAGGATTCAACATTGTATAAATATAAGATTCAATGTTTATACAATATTGTTTGAATGTTGATATTGCAACAATGAAAAAAAGATGGTAATAGACCGCGCAAGTGATGACGTCATTATCAACGAGCAAAAAGAAAAATATTAGAAAAACGCGGTTAAAACTTGAAAAAAATTTGTTTTGTGAAAGCTGCAGCATTTTAGACCTATGGCGGATTTCACCAACACAAACAATATGGTTGATCAGAATAATCGATCATCGCCTATGGCGGATTTCACCAACACAAACAATATGGTTGATCAGAATAATCGATCATTAGTGATTATGCGCCATTTTTTCAAAATTCTCTTTCACCATTCAAATTCTCCACTTAATTAACGCAACGAAAGAAATCCTTTTGATTTCTGCAGTTGGTATTTCTGTAATATTATAAACGATGTTCTGATTGGTTGAAATTTATTTTTACAAGCGCGGTTCTTTTTAAAACAAGTACTTTGATTTGAATTTTTTGTACTTTTTGGACTTGGAAAAATTTCTTCCAAAAAATTAACAATTTTCTACTTTGATTTGAATTTTCTTTTGTACTTTTCTGTACTTTTTGGACTTGGAAAAATTTCTTCCAAAAAATTAACAATTTTGTCCATTCCCATTTTTCTTTACACCTCTTACCTTTATGAGATAAAGGTAAAGCAACA
This sequence comes from Diaphorina citri, assembly GCF_000475195.1. NCBI lineage: Eukaryota > Metazoa > Arthropoda > Insecta > Hemiptera > Psyllidae > Diaphorina > Diaphorina citri. The sequence continues at coordinate 4,384 of NW_007380834.1, forward strand.
TTGACTTTAGTTAATATCTGGATGGGCGACTGTCTGCTGTCTGATTTCCACCTAATCGTAACAGTTTAGTCCTTGTCCTTGGACCATACCAGGAAAAACCAAATTTCATCTCTCTTCGACAAACCTATTATCAATAGGACATCTAGGTAGTAGGTCTGTAGTTACCAAAAATACAGATAAAATTAACTTTAATCTTTCGCCCTCCTAATTAGAGAGGGACTCCCCACCCCATTTTCATCACATTATTATACTCTCCCTCCCATCCCTTCACAGAAATAGTGAGAGGGGGAAAATGAGGGAGAGACAAACCCTTTACTATCATTTCCCCCTCTCTCCCCTTCCCCTCCTGGTGAGAAGGGTGAAATAAGGGGTAAGAAAACTCTCTAAATGTCCCTCTCCTCTCTCCATTCTACCTCCCCTCTCCTCCTCCAATCTTCGTGGAACCTCCCTCTCCTCTAAGTACTCCTGTCTCTCTCTCTCTCTCTCTCTCTCTCTCTCTCTCTCTCTCTCCCTCTCTACTTCTCTTCCTCCTCTTCGAAGATGAAATATTTCCCTCTTTTCTCTCTCTTTCTCTCTTTTCCCTCCTCCCACTCGCTCTCTCCTCCTCAAAGTTAAAATATCTCCGTTCCTCCTCTCTGTCTGTCTCTCTCTCTCTCTTCCTCTATCCTCCTTCTCTTCCTCCCCTATAAGTAGAAATATCCCTCTTCTATCTCTCTCTCCCCTCCTCCCTCCTTTTCTAAGTTGTTTGTCTTTGGGAAGTTTATGGAACATTATGCAAATTTGGAGGGTGGAAAATATTTAACTTTAACTAACTGCTCTCTCTAGTTTCGTATAATTTAGTGCGGATTATGCACCGAAAGGAGCGAGTTTTGAGTTTTCACTCGATGGAGATGAGTTTTATAGTTCGAATTCTGGGAACAATGGAGGTCTCACCGTCCCGAAATTGAAGCGAGCCGTTCCGAAAACGAACCTTATCTGTTTAGGATAAAATATGCCCCGGGAGTTTATCGAACCCACGACCTGGCCCTTCCAAGGCAAACGCTTTGAAGAGTTCCATAGAGGGAACTGTAAGAACGGAGGTCTTATCTTTCCGAAAGTAAAGACGGAAGGAAGACAGGATAGGAGAAAGCCGCCAAACTTTTCAAGACTTTCAAGTCCTTTCAATCATAATATTTGTTTAGGATAAGTTTTGCCCCGAGCGGGAATCGAACCTATGTATAGTTCTTACAAGGCAGGCGCTCTACCTTCCAAGCCAACTAAGCTGGCTGGTACCGAGCTACCTAGTCTATCGGGTTTAATAGGCCCAGCCAGCCTAGTTAGCTTGGTTGGTGACGCGTCTGCCTTGTAAGCGCTAGGCCGCGGGTTCGATTCCCGCCCGGGGCGGATTTTATCCTGATGGGATAATGTTCGTTCTCGGAATGAAAAAAAGACGAAGCAAAGTAGACAGAGATAGATTAGGGTAGGAAGGAAGAGAGAGAGAGAGAGAGAGAGAGAGAGAGAGAAGGAGAGTTAGAGTAGATAAAGGTAATATTAAGAAGTATTGAAATATTCAAAGGTCTTCGGGTGTTGATATTGGATTGGGTAGACGGAATTGAGAGAAGACAAGAAGAAGAAGAAGAAGAAGAAGAAGAAGAAGAAGAAGAAGAAGAAGAGGAAGAGAAAAGTAAAAGAAGAAGCTCCTTTCTATTAAGAATAATATACCAGAAGGAGTATAGAAATTAAAGGAGAAGAAGAAGAAGAAGAAGAAGGAGAAAGAGAGAATAAAATTAATGAACAGAAGGCAAAGGAGAAAAAGAAGAAGAATAAAGAGAAGAAGACGAAGAAGAAGAAAAAGGACGAGGAAGAGAGGAAGAAGAAGGAGAAAGAAGAGAAGAGAAAGAAGAAATAAAAAAATAAGAAGAAGAAATTGAAGAAGAATGAAGAGAACACAAAGAGGAAGGAGTAGTAGGAACAGAAGAAGAAGACGAAGGTGAAATGAAGTGAAGACAAAGAGGAAGGAGGGGGTGGAGAAGAAGAAGATGAGATAGATAAAGAAGAAAAATGAGAAAGAGAATAAAGAAGAAAGAGAGCACACATGTCATCACTGATTTTATGGACAACAAAATAAAATAATAATAATAACATAAAAAATAAAATAAATAAAAACTCCAATATCTAAAATACCTATAGATAAAAAAAAAAAACAAACAAACAAAAACAAAAACAAATTAAAATAAGAGATCGTCTAAAGAACAGTCCACTCGACAAAACGTTTATCCATTTTGTCTACGAGCTGTACTTAAAATAATTTGATGTTTATCCTCTAATATCATCCCTTTCTCTCTTTCCTTCTCCTCTTCTTCCCCTCCTCCTCTTCACCCCTCTTATCCTTCCCTACTTTCTATCCCTACTTTCACCATAAGTCTTGACCTCTCTCCTTCTTGTCCTCATCCTCTCCTTCTCTCTCTTCCACTTCGTCCTATTTTTCTCTCCTCCTTCCTCTTTAATCTATTCCTCCTCCTCCTTCTTTAAGTTCTGGGCATTAGTCCAGACAATTTTTTTAAGAGGGAGGAAAAAAATCCTTTCTCTCTCTCTCTCTCTCTCTCTCGCAAACAAGAATGTAACAAGTAAATATGTTTTCCTTCCTTCCTCTCTCTCCCTCTCTCTCTCTCTGTCTCTCTCTCTTTGTCTCTCCCTTCCTCTCTTTAACCCTCGCCCTACTTTTTTTTTCCTCTTTCTCTCTATCCTTCTCCCTCACTGCTATTAAATCCTTCTCTCTATTTCTCCTCATATCATCCTTACTCCTTCTCCCTCTCCTCCTGTTTCCAGCTTCCTTCCTCTGTCTCCTCCTTCACCTCTCCTTCCCGTCTTTCTCACCCTCTTTTCTGGCTCGTCCTCATGCCTTAACCTTTGCACAAGAAGTTATTCCGACCCTTTTGACAGGTGAAAAAGAAAGAATAAAAGGTCAGCAAGCGAGAAGAGGAGAGAAGGGGAGGAAGATGAAGGGGAGGGAAAGGAAATAAAAGACAGGGAAAGAGAGGGAGAGAAATAAGATATTAAAGGAAAAAGAAGGAAGAGAGAGGAGAGAAAGAAGATTAAAGGAAGAAGAAGGAAGAGAGAGGAGAGAAGGGAGGGGAGGAAGGAGAGATGGAGAAGCAGATAAGAAGATGGAAAATCACGTGCTGGGTGTAAATAATGCGGTTATATAACTACTACCTACATACATACATAGCTAGGTAATAGATAGGTACCAGTACCTACATAGGTTAGGTAGTAGATACCTGTAATATACTTAGGTAACAGACACTATAACATAGCTAGGTAGTGTGTATTGTTTTGGAGACTAAACTTATTTGAAGTGATGGGTGAAGAGAGAGAGAGAGAACCTTGGTAGGCGAACAAAAAAGGGCACTAAATCAATAAATTCAATAAAATTTTACAAATAAAACATTTCTTCCAATTGGGAAGGATAAGATTACCTACCTAAATTTTTATTTATTATCCAGTTCTCGTTAATTCCTGGTTCCTATCACCTCTATTATGTTTCCAAATAGCAATGGCGGTAACGTCAGTTATTCATTACTCAATAAATCCAAGTTTGACTGTATCAAATTTCCCCTTTTCTGACTCTTTTCCTCCATCTCCCCCTTCTCATTATTTTTATCCCCGATTTATTCCCTCTTCCCATCTTTCCCACCCTCTTTTCTGGCTCGCCCTCATGCCTTAACCTTTGCACAAGAAGTTATTCCGACCCTTTGACAGGTGAAAAAGAAAGAATAAAAGGTCAGCAAGCGAGAAGAGGAGAGAAGGGGAGGAAGATGAAGGGGAGGGAAAAGAAATAAAAGACAGGGAGGGAAAGAAGATTAAAGGAAGAAGAAGGAAGAGAGAGGAGAGAAGGGAGGGGAGGAAGGAGAGATGGAGAAGCAGATAAGAAGATGGAAATATTCCCCCCCACCTCTATTATTATTATCCATTGCGGTAAAGTCAATTATCCAAGTTTGACTGTATCAAATTTCCCTTTTTCCCACCCTTTTATTTTCATCCCTGATTTTCTCCCACCTATATTATTTCTCTTCCCAGATTCTCCCACTCTATTATTATTCCTAATAGCCATTGTGGTACGGGTCAGAATTTTTATTGTTACCTTTATTTTTTATACCCGAACGAACTTGTTGATCGTATAATCCCCTCTAGAACACAAAACTTTTTTTTCCCAGATAGCATAAAAAAAAGTGGGGGGAAATAGACCAGATAAAGTTAGGGTGGGAAAAAGTGAGAAAAGGAGGCATTTAAGAAGAGAGAATAGAAGTTAAAGAGGGGAAAATAGTATTCCAAAGAGTGAAAGAGACGAGAAGGGACAGAGGTGAAGAATGGAGAAGAGAGAGAGAGAGAGAGATTTTTTTAAAGAGGTTTGACAGAGGGAACTGTAACTGCTATAGTCTTATCGTCCCGAAATCGAAGAAAGAAAGAAGAGAGGATAGGAGAAAGCCAGCCGTTCCGAGAACGAACAGTATCCCTTCAGGATAAAATCAGCCCCGGGCGGGAATCGAACCCGCGGCCTAGCGCTTACAAGGCAGAAGCGCCACCAACCAAGCTAACTAGGCTGGCGAGAAAGAGAGACCTACTTATTCTAATCTTTTCTTGTTGTTGTTCTTCTTCTTCTTTATTGTCTTCTTCTTCGTCTTCTTCATCTTCTTTTCCTCCTTCTTCTTCGTCTTCGTCTTCGTCTTCTTCTTCTTCTTCTCCTCCTCCTTCGTCTTCTTCATCTTCTTCTTCTTCTTCTTCGCCTTCTTCTTCTCTTCCGTCTTCTTCTTCTTCTTCTTCTTCCTAATCTTCCCCTCCACCTTTCCCGCTTTTATTTTGTACTCCAAGTTTACTCTGACTTTATCCAAATTCTCTAAACATTATCCAACCCTTTGTCGACAGTCTCTTTTTTGATTGTAGTTTAGTTGATATTAGCTAGCTACTTCTTTTATATCTTTTTTGATTTTGCCCTTTTTTGTGCTTTTACCTTTGCTTTGATCTCGACTTAGGTAGTCTTTCAAGTCTTTGTTTCGCTATCCAGTATTTGGTTTATCTCTGTACTATTTGGTGCTTTCCCGGATCCAGGAACTCCCACATCACCCTACAACACCCGGAGTCAGAGCATCAGTATTGATTTCAAAAAAACATAACTCGATCATTTTTGCAGATATATTTTTATTTCTGGTCTTAAAATGTTCCCAAGAAGGGGGATTTTCTACGAGCTGCACTTAAAATAATTTGATGTTTATCCTCTAATATCATCCCTTTCTCTCTTTTCTTCTCTCCTCTTTCTCCTCTTCTTCCCCTCCTCCTCTTATCCTTCCTTACTTTTTATCCACCATAAGTCTTGACCTCTCTCCTTCTTGTCCTCATCCTCTCCTTCTCTCTCTTCCACTTCGTCCTCTTTTTCTCTCCTCCTTCTCCTTTAATCTATTCCTCCTCCTCCTTCTTCAAGTTCTGGGCATTAGTCCAGACAATTTTTTTAAGAGGGAGAAAAAAATCCTTTCTCTCTCTCTCTCTCTCTCTCTCTCTCTCTCTCTCGCAAACAAGAATGTAACAAGTAAATATGTTTTTCCTTCCTTCCGCTCTCTCCCTCTCTCTCTTTGTCCCTCTCTTCCTCTCTTTAACCCTCGCCCTACTTTTTTTTCCTCTTCCTCTCTATCCTTCTCCCTCACTGTTATTAAATCCTCTTTCTATTTCTCCTCATATCATCCTTACTCCTTCTCCCTCTCCTCCTGTTTCCAGCTTCCTTCCTCTGTCTCCTCCTTCACCTCTTCTTCGGTTCTCCTCTTTTCACCTCGTCCCTTCCCCTCCTCCTCTTCCTTCCCCTCTTTTAGGGGGAGGGCTCTTCTCCGTTCTTTTAAGTGACGATTACCTTCCCCTCTTTTAAGATACAGATATACTCTCCCCTCTTTTAAGAGACAGATATTTTCCCCTCTTTTTAAGGGACGACTACCCTTCCCTCCCGTAGAAGAGGGAGTAAATGAGATAAATCACAACAACAGAGATCAGCACATTGCTTCAATCTCACGGTTTCTTCTCACCTTCTCCTCTACCTTTCCTCTCTTTTTCCCCTCTGCACTCTCCCCTCCAATGGGAGAGGGAGTAAAATGCATAAACTATTAGATGAGCACATTGCATAAGTCTCACTACCCCTCCTTTTCCCCTCTCTCCCTTTCCTCTTCTTCTTCCCCTCTTCTCCTTTCTCCTCTCCCTCCCCTCTTCTCATCCATCTGCTCTTGGCGCGAAAAATTCTAACCTCAAAAATCTCAAATTTTGCAACAAATTTCCAACCCTATAGGAGTATAGGGAGCAATGTAGCATATTTAGGTATTATAGGTTCATCTCATAATATAGGTAACCAACCCTAACCTCAAAATATCAAAATTTCACTGCTTTTCAAAATTTAGTTGCTTTAACACATTTCTCTCTCCTTTACACCAAATTCTGGACAACATATTTAGTATGAAAGGTAGCGCGTCTAGCGCGTCTGCCTTGTAAGCGCTAGGCCGCGGGTTCCATTTCCGCCCGGGACGGATTTTATCCTGAAACAATAACTTTCGTTCTCAGAACGGCTGGCCTTCTCCTATCCTGTCTTCCTTATCTCTTTTCAATTTTGGGACGATAAGAGTTTAGCAGTTACCGTTCCCTCTGTCAAAGCTCTTAAAAAAAGTAGGTAGGTAGGTACTCAGTTTCTATAAACCTTAGGTGCTCAGAAAGCTAAAGGTAGTGAAGCCATTAGATAGTCAGATCTCTGTATATCATTATGAAATAGTTTATAGTTGATAGAGTTTGTAAAATATGGCACAGTCCTATTTATAAAATATGGCAAGGTCCCATTCATAAAATATGGCACAGTTCTAGAAGTCCCTGACCATAAAGCTCATACCTGGTTTCACAAAATATACAGGATGGACAAAAATAAAGACGATTTTTTTTTCCTTTTAATTCCATTTTGACGACATTGAACTGTTGGACTGCTCTTCATGAAAATAACTCAATAGACCAGCAGATCAGCATCCTTTTAATTCCATTTTGACGACATTGAACTGTTGGACTGCTCTTCATGAAAATAACTCAATAGACCAGCAGATCAGCAACATACGGGTACATACATAATTGGCTACACCGACAAGACAGCAAAGGTCTTATTGTGTAATTGTGTTCCGAAATCAAAGAGAGAAAGGACGACAGGATAGGTGAAAGCCAGCCGTTCCGGGAACGATCCTTATCCGTTCAGGATAGACAGCTACCTTCCAAGGTATAAACCTATGAACTAAGCTGGTTATTGAGGAAATCAGTAAAAGCTGTGGTTCTTTTTGGTAACTGAAATTGAGTTTTGTGAGAAAGATTGATACTGAAACAAGGTGGGAAATTTCTCCTCCTCCTCTTTCTTCTCCTCCTCCTTCTTCTTCTCCTCCTCCTCCTTCTTCTCCTCCTTCTTCTTGTTCCTCTTCTCCTCCTCCTCCTTCTTCTTCTCCTCCTTCTTCTCCTCCTCCTTCTTCGTCTTCTTTCTTCTTCTTTTCTTGTTGTTGTAGTTCTTCTTTGTTTTCTTCTTCTCTTCCTTCCTCGTCTTCTTCCTTTTTCTTCCTCTCTTTTATTCTTATTGTTGGTAGTTCTTCTTCTTTTCAGTATCCTCCTTCTTCTTTCTTTCTTTTTCGACTCTAACAGCAGCAAGTTATAATGTTCTGTCTCTCTCTCTCTCTCTTTCTTCCTTCCTTCCTTTTTTTTCTCGGTGTCGCCATCTGTCTTTACCACTCCTTTACTGCCCCCTACTCTCTCTCTCTCCTTCCTTTCATCCCTCTCTCTCTCTAATGTCAAAACTTGCTAAGGTTGGCGTGAAAGTTTTGCGGGTTGCGTAACCAACAGTTTAGATAACAGAAACTGCCATTACATACAGGATGGCTATAATCTTACTACACTGAGAGTTTAGCCAAACACTATTATAATATAACATTCCAACAGCCTAAATCAGGGGAAGTAACCCAATAATAGAGTTCTTCCACCCTAAACTTGTGGCACCCTGTGTAAATTTACAATGCCCTCTATCAAACATCTTTTTCAGATAATCCACCATGCATTTTGGACCTTTCTTTTTTTATGTAGGATACCTTATAGGTGGGTACCTAAAATCGATGTAATTTCTAGATACCTATGCAGTTAATTTTTAAAACTATTTCTTCTTCTTCTTCTTCTTCTTCTTCTTCTTCTTCTTCTTCGTCTTCTTCTTCGTCTTCTTCTTCTTCTCCGTCTTCTTCTTCGTCTCCGTCTTCGTCTTCTTCTTCTTCTTCTTCTTCTTCTTCTTCTTCTTCTTCTTCTTCTTCTTTTTGTGCAAGGATTTTTGTGCTCCCGCGACGGTCAATCGGCGATTGGGAGCAAGGCCAACTTGCACACGGGACGGATAAACACACCATTCTCTTAATCTCTCTGTCCTATTTTCTACCACCCTCATTTTCCATCTCTGTCTGACTACATCTGTCTGTCCCTCTCTCTCTCATTCCATTTGTCTGGCTATCTCTCTCTTTGTCCTATCTTCATCTCTAACTTTATCAGTCTCTCTCTCTCATGCTATCTTCTGTCTGTGTCTGTCTCATGACCATGCACTATTTTCACTTCATAAATCATCACGCTTGATAATTGAGCGAGAGAGGAGTGAGATAGATTGAATGAGAGAGAGAGAGAGAGAGAGAGAGAGAGAGAGAGAGAGAGAGAGAGAGAGAGAGAGAGAGAGAGAGAGAGAAAGAGAGAGAGTAGAGAAAGAGTGAGTGAATAATTGTGCAGGGTAGGTCGTTAAATTTGATTCTAATATTATTTGCTTTTTATTTACCTATTCCATCTTCTTTCTCCTCCTCATCTTCCTATTCCCCCTTTTACTTCTTCCACTTATTTTTCTTTCTCTTCTTCTACCTACTTCCCCTTTCTTTATTGTAGTTAAGTAGAACAAAGAGAGAAATATCTCCGCAGAAGTAAGGCTTAGCTTAGGAGATTTTTATTCTATAAATATATACCTACTACATATTATGAAAAAATATATAAGAACATTCAATTCAAATTCTCTTTTTAGACCTTTTTATTGTAATAATAAAGGAAGGACGGGCTAAAAATGAATAGAAGAAGACAGGATGGAAGACAAGGGAGGAAAAATGTATGAAGGGAAGAAGAGAAAACACTGAGAAGAGGAAGAAATAGGGAAAGAGGAGGGAGAGAGAGAAGTGATTAAAGAGGAGAAGGAAGGAAGATAAGGGAGGAAAAATGTATGAAGGGAAGAAGAGATAACACTGAGAAGAGGGAGAAATAAGGAAAGAGGAGGGAGAGAGGGAGAAAAGCTGATGAGAAAAAGAGGGGAAAGGAAAGGGAGGGAGAGAAAAACAGGAAAAAGAGCTAAAGTGAGAGAGAGAAAGTGAAGAGTAGGAGAGGAAGGGAGAGAGAAACGATGTAAAAAGTGCTTTAAAACTGTGCTTAACTCAATTTCAAAGTATAGTTTTGTCACTTAAAACGTCCTATCTCTCTCACTCTCCTTTCTCCTTCCCTTCTCTCTCTCTCTCTCTCTCTCTCTCTCTCTCTCTCTGAGAACATCACTCCAACACCTAATATCTACTACGAGACCTTTTAGGCTAACTTTTTTCTCTCTCACTTACTCCGTCCCCCTCCTCTCTCTCTCTCTCTTTCCATCATTTCCTCTTTCTATCTCTCTCCCTCCCTCGAATTTGAAAAGGGCATTTTATATCCATTTACGATAAGATCTTAATTGATAAAGTTTCAAGTAGGGTGAGAGAGATTGAGAGAGAGAGAGAGGGAGAGAGAGAGAGAGAGAGAGATATAGAGAGAGAGAGAGATAGAGAGAGAGGGAGAGAGAGAGAGACCTTTCGCTCTTACAGTCGGGATTCATTGGAGGGGTAAAATAAAGTCAAATGGGCCAACCTAGTTAGCTTAGACTTTAGAGGGTAGCGCAGACCTTGTAAGCGCTAGGTCGCGGGTTCGATTCCCGTCTGGGGCGGATTTTATCCGAAACGGATAAGGTTCGTTCTCGGAACGGCTGGCTATCTCCTATCCTGTCCTCCTTCTCTATTCACTTTTGGGAGGATAAGACGTTGGCAGTTAGGTAGTTCCCTCTATCATTTTTTTTTTTTTTTTTTTTTTTTTTTTTTTTTTTTCTTTTTTTTTTTTTTTTTTTTTCTTCCCCCTCTTTTTTTTTTTAAAAATTCTTCCTTCGCAAGTCAACCTATAATAGGTACGTATCTTAGGTATATTTGGTACTTTAGTTTGTACACTTTGTAGGATATTTTACGAAAAAAAAAAAGATTCACTCGTCTAAGTCGAATTCCTGAATTTGAGGGATAAAAGTTCCGAGTTTTGGTATGTGTGTGAAGTTTAAACGGGATGGGGTGTTAAATATCCTATTTTTTGAGGTCACACAAAATTTCCGGGGAAAAAAATCCCTTTTTTCCCTCTGGCATGTGTGGTATTGGGGTCATTTTGTGAAGTTTTTGAAGGGAGCTGGGAAGATATTTGAGAGCTGGGAATTTTGGGGAGGGAGGTGGGAAATTTTAGGAGGGAGGTGGAAATTTTTTAGGAGGGAGGTGGGAATTTTTTGGGAAGGAGGTGGGAATTTTTGGGAGGTAGGTGGGAAGTTTTAGGAGGTACTCATACCCGGAAGGAAAACTTGTCAGTAACCGCTCTCAAAACTTCGATTTTGGGTTTCGAACTTTCGAACACCAATTTGCATGCGTTTATTTTAGTTTTTTTTTTAATTCCATCTCCGGTTTGGGTGGGTACTTGAAACTTTTCTTCTTCACCAATTTGCATGCGTTTATTTTAGTTTTTTTTTTAATTCCATCTCCGGTTTGGGTGGGTACTTGAAACTTTTCTTCTTCTTCTTCTTCTTTTTCTTCTTCTTCTTCTTCTTCTTCTTCTTCTTCTTCTTCTTCTTTTTCTTCTTCGTCTGTCGTCGTCGTCGTCGTGAGAGAGAGACGTCGTCAAGACAAAACTAAAAAGAATAATAATTGAAGAAGAATTTTAGAAAAGAAGAAGAAGGAAAAATCCAATATGCTTACCTAAGTACCTACAGAACAACATACCTAAAAATCAACGAGCAATAATAAGAACACAAGAAGAGGAACATATAGGACGGCAACATTTAAATACAAATAGCATGTAAATAAGTTGTAAAAAAAATTATTTGAACACGAAAATAATTTTATTAATTAGTTTTAAAAATATTACAAAAAACTACACTGTAAAATATCAAGAAATAAAAAAGTTACTTACGATTTTCTGTGGAGATCCGTGGTTCAAAATTTACGAAAATTATACACCAGAAGAGAACTGTTATCAGCAACGCATGGATGCAACTAGCATGATTTCTATTGTCAACACACATACATTAACATGTTTACTTTCTTACTGTTCCAACTAAAATACGATCAGTGGTGTACATTTAATTGAAAAAATCCAAAACTGTAAGCATCTCGGGTGTCCTATATATAGGACACTAGACAAAGTTGTCTTATTAGCTTAGGAGATGTATTATGTTTATTATTAATTGTAAAAATAAAATGTCACCATGTTTCAATTCAATTCAATTCTTCTTCTCCTTCTTCTTTTTCTTCTTCTTCTTTTTCTTCTTCTTCTCCTCCTTCTTCTTTTTTACTTATCTACACAAAAAAAGGTTCCAACGTAATGTACTTAAAAAATAATATGAGATACCAACACTAGTAGGTGGTACCCATCAAATTGAAGGAAAAAACCAGAAAGTTGATTCTACTGCTATGAAATAATATGAGATACCAACACTAGTAGGTGGTACCCATCAAATTGAAGGAAAAAACCAGAAAGTTGATTCTACTGCTATGAAGTTTGTAGGTACCTTTCTATCGACAGAGGGCAGTTTGTGAGTGAGAAAGGGAGGGAGAAGTAGTAAGGCAGTTTGTGAGAAAGGGAGGGAGAAGTAGTAAAAAAAGACAAAGATGAAAAGAGAGAGAGAGAAAGAGAGAGAGAGAGGAAGAAAGAGACAGAGAATGCTAGGGAAGCAGGGATAAAGAGAAAGAAGAGAGAGAGAGGAAGAAAGAGACAGAGAAAGCTAGGGAAGCAGGGATAAAGAGAAAGAAAGAGGAGAGAGAGAAAGAAGAGAGAGAGAGAGGAAGAAAGAGACAGAGAATGCTAGGGAAGCAGGGATAAAGAGAAAGAAGAGAGAGAGAGGAAGAAAGAGACAGAGAAAGCTAGGAAAGCAGGGATAAAGAGAAAGAAAGAGGAGAGAGAGAAAGAAGAGAGAGAGAGAGGAAGAAAGAGACAGAGAATGCTAGGGAAGCAGGGATAAAGAGAAAGAAGAGAGAGAGAGGAAGAAAGAGACAGAGAAAGCGAGGAAAGCAGGGATAAAGAGAAAGAAAGAGGAGAGAGAGAAAGAAGAGAGAGAGAGAGGAAGAAAGAGACAGAGAATGCTAGGGAAGCAGGGATAAAGAGAAAGAAGAGAGAGAGAGGAAGAAAGAGACAGAGAAAGCGAGGAAAGCAGGGATAAAGAGAAAGAAAGAGGAGAGAGAGA
>NW_007380834.1:17314-18757 GCF_000475195.1 Diaphorina citri
ATCTCGAGAGATTTGGGGCCTTAGTATTGTTTATACAGGGTGTCGCAGTGTGACCATCTGGGGCAATCGTGTGCTGCTGGTTTTTTCTGACCCCACTCAGACTGGGTGAGGTCAATGACGGTAGGCGTTTTGACGGGGGTTTAGCTTGTCTCAGAATGGAGAACGAATCTAATAAATCTATTAGGTAATCTATAAATTTAATAAATCTATTATTCGTTCTCGGAACGGCTGACTTTCTCCTATCCTGTTCTCTTCCACCATCCGCTTTCGGGACGATAAGACCATAGCAGTTACAGTTCCCTCTATCAAGCTTCTAAAAAAGAAAGAAGAAGAAGAAGAAGAAGAAGATGATGAAGAAAAAGAAGAAGAAGAAAAATTGATGATTTTTTTCTTGCAACCACCCTGTATACAGTGCTAAACTTTACCGTTGTTTCGTTATAGCTGTGTTGATGATTTTAAAATAATGAAAAACTTGCCGTTGAAAAAAAAAAAAAAAAAAAAAAAAAAAAAAAAAATTTCCCCTCCCTAGAGGATGGGCCCGGGGGGGGGGTTAAAAAAAAAAAAAAAAAAAAAAAACAACAACAACTTTCCCCTCCCTAGAGGATGGTCCAGAGGAGGGGGGAGGGAGGAGAAGAGAGAAGAAGGAGGGGAGGAGAAAAAGATAAAAGGGAGGGAGGGGAGGGGAAGGAGAGAGGAGATGGAAGAACAAAGTTAGGAGGGAAGAGGAGAAAATGAAACAATGGGAAAGGAGAGGGAAAGAAAGGGAGTGGAAAAGGGGAGGGGATGGGGAGAAGAGGGGAGGGAAGAGGAGAAAAGGGAGGGAGGGGAAGTTTTTGACGTGAAAACCAGGGCAGACATTTTGTGACGTGTAGCAGATTTATAGTAGGGGAAAAAAAGTTAACCTCGCGAAGGTGGTATAGTGTTTTTTCTTCTCCTCTTTTTCCTCTTCCATCTCCTCCTCCTCCTCTTTCTTCTCCTCCTCCTCCTTCTCCTTCTTCTACTTCTTCTGCTTCTTTTTTCATCATTGTTCTTTTTCTTGTTCATCTTCATCAACTTCTTCTTGTTTTTATTGTTTTACTTCTTCTCCTCCTCCTGCTCCTTCTTCTTTTCCTTTCTTCTTCTTTGTTTTTCGTCTCAAGACTGTCACCTATTTTTTCATGTCATTTTTTATTTATTTCTTGACAAACTTTAATTAAGAAGTTTTTTTGTCTTTTTTACAGAGAGCTCTTTTTTATATAAATTTCGATTGATTAGTGTGGGGAGAACTTTTGGGCAGGCGAAAGAAATAATTTATGTGTTTAGATATTCAATTTTTTATTTCTAGAAATTTTAGGTGAAAATTTTCTCAAGTTTTTTCCCCTTGAGCCTTGATCAGTGTCAATTAATTGCTAACTGAGGGAAGATGTCTTATATGGATCCCAAAGTAAATTCTGAGTTTTCACC
>NW_007380835.1:0-10702 GCF_000475195.1 Diaphorina citri
CAGTACTGAGAGAGAGGAAAATACAAAAAGGACGTGTTTTTTATCGCACAAAACCCAAAAAAAAAAAACGGAGAGAGAGAGAAAGAAAGAAAGAGAGAGAGAGAGAGAGAGAAAGAGAAAGAGAAAGAGAAAAAAAAGAGGAGAGAGGGAGAAAATAAAAAAACTGCTAAATCTTCCCTAATACTAATCTGATGGGATTTTTTGTGTTTGGGGGGAGACAAAAACTGGAATGGTCAAAGAAAGGGATTTATGTTGTGTGTTCGTTTGTATCATTTCGTTTGTACTGAAATTGACTTTCAGCATTTGTCATTTGATGGAAGAGGGAGGGAGGGAGGGAGGAAAAAAAAACGGATAAAAAAATAAAGGAACCAAAAGACAGTGAGTAAACGAGAGAGGGTTAAAGAATGGGGAATAAGAGAGAGAGAGAGAGAGAGAGAGAGAGAGAGAGAGAGAGAGAGAGGGATTGATTTTTTGTGTTTGGGGGGAGACAAAAACTGGAATGGTCAAAGAAAGGGATTTATGTTGTGTGTTCGTTTGTATCATTTCGTTTGTACTGAAATTGACTTTCAGCATTTGTCATTTGATGGAAGAGGGAGGGAGGGAGGGAGGAAAAAAAAACGGATAAAAAAATAAAGGAACCAAAAGACAGTGAGTAAACGAGAGAGGGTTAAAGAATGGGGAAAAAGAGAGAGATAGAGGGATTTTTTTTTTAGAATAGAATATACTTTTTGTCCTGCTGGGATAGGACTGAAAAGTCCCTTCCCCAAGCAGACAGAAGAACCAACCACACAACGAGACAAAAAAATAATAATAATAATAATAAAAATAAATAAATAAAAGAAGAAAAGTATTAATAAATACAAGTATAAGTAGTGCTTTATTTAGACTGTCAGCTTAGAACAAGTTGTTCCATTGTACCAACAGTTTACAATAAATAAAAAATAAAGAGATTTTTTTTTTTTTTTTTAGTTGGAGGTATGTGTCAAGTACTATATCATACATATTTCTGGACATGGTCTTCACTTGACAGAAGTGGATTACAGACTATCCCCTATCTAATAGACGTTAACAAACAAGACTACAGATAAAAGGAGAGACGAGTTGATATATTTCGACCACTACTATGGCCATCATCAGAACAACAGTTGTTCGGATGATCTGTAATCCACTCCAGTCAAGTGAAAACCATGTCCAGAAATATGTATATAAAAAAAATAATAATAATAAAAAAAAAGAAAATAAAGAGGTTTAATAGAGGGAACTGTACCTAGCTAAGGTCTTATCGTTCCGAAAACGAAAAGGAAGACAGGATAGGAGAAAGCCAGCCATTCCGAGAACGAACCTTATCTGTTTAACATAAAATCCGCCCCGGGTGGGAGTGGATCCCGCAACCTAGCGTTTACAAAGTAGACGTGCTACCCTGAAAGCTAACTAGGCACAATTTTATCAAAAAATGCAGGTTACCTTCACAGTAAAACCATTTATAAATAAATTTCCATATTAAGGAGGAGGAATTTTTAATTGTGCCAAGCATACCTAAATGCTTGGCACAAATGACGTTCCCCCAATTATTACACCTAGATGAATTTTATGACTTGACTTGGACTCGAACCACCGACCACCAACCTGAGGTCCGTAAGTAGGACATGTCATCAAATACTGGTTACCTACACAGTAAAACCATTTAGTATATAGGTATACTTACTCATGATAAATACCATAATGAAATAGATATATCTAGCCCTATCAATACGTTTAGAAACACTCTCGAATCTTTAATGTAATCTTTAATCTTTGTAATGTTTAATGTAATCTCGAATCTTATGTCTCTCTCATCTTATTGGACTAAATGATATTAGAGTTCCTTGAGTTTCATAAGTGTAGATTCAAGTTTCTCAGTGTAGATTCAAGATTTGACCTAAACCTAAACATAATATAATGATGGTAGACTTAGTAACTTTGTGAAGGTTCATTTTAAGTATCTAAAAGTTATTTTCATATTTAGATACTAAACATAATATGTCTAGAGGTAAAAGTTAACCAGTGAAGAGTAAAAGTTATTTTCATATTTAGATACTAAACATAATATGTCTAGAGGTCTCCAGATGAAAGCATGTACCTACCTAAAAGAAGAAGAAAAAGAAGAATACAGCTTGTACTAAGTGAAGCTGAAAAGGAAGGGGGGAACAAACAGAGGTAAATAAAGAGTAAACGAGGGGGAAAAAACTGAAGTGGGGAGAACTAACAAATGTAATGATGATGCTCAATGGAGTTGACAATTTTCAGTTTAGTAGAGAGAGAAAAAGAAAAGGTAAATATAAGAGGGAAACGCGAAGAAGAAGAGAGAAAAGAGTAAGAAAAAAGAAGATACTCGTAGAAAAAAAAAGACTAAAAAAAGGAGGGAGAGAGAGAGAGAGAAAAAGAGAAAGAGAAAAAGAGAAAGAGAAAAAGAGAAAGAGAAAAAGAGAAAGAGAAAAAGAGAAAGAGAAAAAGAGAAAGAGATTGAATATACTTACTTTTGAATTAAATGAATATTAAATACCTACACGTAGGACGTATTTTATAATTGCTGGAACAATATGTGTGACAAGCGTTCTAATGAATAATGATCACAGTTAAAACTATTTTATAGTGGTTATTAATATTTTAATTCCAGCATTTTGCTGGGGTGTAAGGACCCTAGGGCTTTTTAACGTGGGTAGGTTCTACCTGTTTAAAGGCGCCTACACACTACGTCAAAATGAAGCCAGCGGTCATAGCACGTTGAACGGATGAACGATGTATCACTAAATTTAAGCTACGTTGCGCGTGGTTAGTATCCGGATGGATGACCATCTGGACAATCGTTTGCTGCGTGATTTTTCCGGCTCCACTCAGGCTGGGTTAATATGAGTTGGCGGGTAGCTTGTCGCCGAACGCCGAATGGAGAGTAAAACCCAGTCACTAAAAACTTTAGCAGCTGTACAATGACGTCAATCCTATATCAGACAAGTCCAAATGAACTGAAGCCTACCCAAAAAACACATCGTGTGTGGGGGGCCTTAAAACGTCAAAAATAGATTACGAGAGAGTAGAATAGAATAGACAAGAGGTAGAATAATAATAGAATACCCCCCACACAAGGGCCGAATTTAGGGGGTGGGACTCGCCCCCCCGCTGCCCTTTTTTTTTCCTCCTAAAAAAATGTAGTTACATACTACATGTCTACTTCCACTTTTCCCGTGTACAGACGGGGTCGGCGTTTTTCGTCAGCCTCTCAATCAGGCCTGACTAGGGCGATTTTAGCTGACATTTTTTGGCACCGAATCGCACGAGTGTTATGTCCTTCGCGTTCAATGGCCCTGACCCAAACTACACACAATTTTAGCCCACTCGAATTTTTAATCTACCTTTGTACATGAAATTTACATTAAAACCCGACCGTAAAATGATGATAATGATAGGTCACCATTTTAAAATCCCCTTTAAAACCATGGATAGAAGAATAGAGTGCTTGCGAGCTATTGTTAAAAGGGGATAGAGAAAAGGTCTAGATATATGTCGAAATAAAATGATTCTCTCTCTTCCTCTCTTTCTCCCCTCTCTCTTTTTCCCTCCCTCTCCTCTTTTTCTCTCATTCCTATCTCTTTCTCCCTTATGTCTTTTTCGCTTCTCTCCTCTCTCCCTCCCTCCCTCCTCCCTCTCTCTCTTCCTCCTTTCTTTGTTTTTCTCCTCCTTCTCCCCTCTCTCTCTCTCCCTCTCTTTCTCCCTGTCTTTCCCACTCTCCTCCTATGTCCTTTTCTCCCCAATCTCTCTTCTCTTCTCCTCCTCCTCCTCCTCCTTCTTCTCCTCCTCCTCCATTTTCTTGAGAAAAAAAAAGATGGATTTGAAAACTGAAAGAAGAAATGGAAGAGAAAGGTAAGAGATGAATAAGATCAAAATTGAGACGAAATTCATGGAATTTTCCAGTTTCTTTCCAAGGGACTTTTCAGTGCTATTCGGGCAGGATAAACAAGGTATAGTTTATTTATTCTATTCTATGTATTTTGGAGAACTCAACCTGCTTTTAACCCATTCTGTCCTCCAGGTCAACCAAAACTAACCACATATCTTTGACTCCTTCTGTCCGCCAGGTCAACCTTCTCATCCTGGGCCGCTTCACGACGGGTATCGCGTTTGGCGCCTGCTCCGTAGGCATACCCCTATACAACGCAGAAATTTCAGAGGACGCCATTCGGGGCCGCGTCGGCGTCTTTTTCGATCTTCTCCTCTGTTTCGGCATCCTATGGGCGTACGTGTGGGGCGCCGTGACGTCACTGTATTGGCTGAACGTGGCGTGTGCCGCCGTTAGCATTGCGTTCCTGGCGGCCTTCTATTTGATGCCGGAGTCGCCCGTGTATCTCATGATGAAGGGGCGGCCCGGGGAGGCGGAGGAATCGTTGAGGTAAGGAGTCTTCTTGTAAACATAAGTACCACTGTGTTAACAATAACAACTAATATTGCACAGCTAAAGTGCTAGATCATGAGGTTTCTTCCTCTTTAGTCTTCTGAGTAGGGATTCAACATCGAGTCTTCTTGTTTCTTGTACACGGAGAGAAAAACTAGGGTGCCAGAAGCCTAACCTGCCTCGGTAGTGTAGTGGGTTCAATCCCAGCCAAGGTATGGAATTTTATCCTCAGCATACATAATTTGACAATTTGACCACAGTAATAGTAGTAGCTTACTGCTTTAGTAAAGGGAGTGGGACTTTTTAATCATATAAATAACCTTATGAATGACTGAATGCCGGCACTCTAATAGAAGCTCGAGACTTACACTATAGAATTCCAACAACCTAAATAATGGGAAGTACACAATTAGTCCAGTAAGATGGGGATTTTTCCAGGAAAAAATTCCCAAAGTTTTTTTCTCGACGGTTTTATATGTATTTTTTGGCGCTGAATCCGAATTTCAACTTTGCCACCTCGCCAGAGGTGAGCTAACTCCGCCAGGCGCCGCTTTGTCGCTTTTTGGCGAGCTTTTTTTAAAAATGTGCTCATAACTCAAAAACGGTACATATTTAAGGAAAGGTCATTCTGAACAATACTGTAGTTCAGAAAATTTACTACATTTTTTGTTCCGAAAGCAACTCTCTAGGACCAACCGGGGCGCCGCCAGGCGTCATATTTCCCGTCCGCAAAATGGGGTGAAGTATAGTGGTTCATTGTCAATATACCTACAATAGAATTGGAATTTCTCGTCGTAGATTCGTCATGCACTACCGTGTGCCTAGCAGTGGAAGAAGATCCCTAGCTTCGGAAGAAGAAGACGAAGTTGTAGTTTTGGTGGGCGAAGATGTTGACCTTCTCGTCATCTTGATAGGTACAAGGAGCCCATCAAACGTCTACTTCTTGAAGCCAGGTAGAGGGAAAGTAGTCCCTGTTCTCTACCACCCTCAGACTACCATCGACACAAGTTTGGCAGAGCACATTTTGTTCATTCGCGCCATAAGCGGTTGTGACTCGACGTCCGCCCTCTTCAACCAAGGCAAAGTAAAAGCGCTGCGGACGGTAGTGAAGAATCCCGACCTCCTGCCTTACATACGCCGGTTTCTTGATCCGGCTTCAACAACTCGAGAAATAACCGAAGCGGGGGAAAGATTCCTGGTCGTCCTGTATGGCGGGAATCATGAAACCACCTCTCTCAACAAGCTCCGATACAAGAGTTATGTAACCTCCGCGCTCAAGGTGACAAGTTATATTGCAGCGCTTCCGCCAACAGAATCCGCTGCGAGTCAGCATGCTCTTCGGACATTCTACCAAGTTCAGCAGTGGCTAGGAAAGAACGTGCCACCCACAGAGTGGGGCTGGAAACAGGTTGGCAACACCTTAATACCTATTACCACCCTCAAGAGTCCAGCCCCAGATAGCCTGCTGTCCTTGGTAGCATGTTCCTGCAAGAAGGGGTGTTCAAAGAACTGCGGGTGCTGGCGCGTCGGTCTCTTCTGTTCGAAGCTCTGCGCTAACTGCGAGGGAAATTGCAACAACGCCACTCCCGCTGTGACTGAAGAGGAGGACTCTCTCCTCCCTCTCTCTCTCTCTCTGTCTTTCTTTCTCTCTCTCTCTCTCCTCCCTCTCTCTCTCTCTTCTTTCTTTTTTCATCATCTACGAGTATTTAATAATATAACACTCGATGAAATTGTTTGTTACATCTCTCTCTACTCTCTACCTTTCCTTCCTTTTTGTCCTTTTTTAGCCCGTCCTTCCTTTATTATTACGATAGTAATAATAAAGGAAGGACGGACTATTGTATTCGCTTCGGTGTCGTCTGCCTGTCAGTCTGTCTGTCTGTCCCCATAGAAGGACTTATCCAAACCTGGTCGACCTATATATCAAATTAAAGGTCTTTTTACCAGGAACAGAGAGAGAGAGAGAGAGAGAGAGAGAGAGAGAGAGAGAGAGAGAGAGAGAGAGAGAGAGAGAGAGAGAGAAAGACAGAGACAGAGAAAGACAGAGAGAAAGAAAGAGAGGAATAAAGTAATGGGTAGAAGCATAATAATAAAGTAATGGTTCTAAGAATAATAAAGGTCGTTATAATAGCTAGGAGGGGGAAAAAATGGAATAAACCGGGGAGGTTCGTGTTTTTTAAGATTCTTTATTGTTTTAATTTATTGTTTGCCATGAACTGCAATGCCATGCAATAATGAACAATAAGATTCTTTATTGTTTTAATTTATTTATTATTTTTTTCAAGAATTTTTAATGGCGCAGTTGCAAATGGGTAAAAATTATAAATAAATGGTTGATTCCTATGTAAAAAGTTGTGAAAAATCCAAATCTGACGTCAAAACTCCGAAAAAAAAAAAAAAAAAAAAAAAAAATTCAATTTTTAATTGCCGTTCTAATGAAAAAGTTCAAAGAGTTGTGACGTCAGATTTCACGTCAAAATGCGCAGAAACGCTTGCGCACAAACAAACGAAGCGGGAGTCATGAATTATGACGTCATCGCTTTTCTTTTTTTTTTTGTTGTGATTTTTGGTCTTCTACATATCTTGCACAAGCCACCATACGCTCAGCTTCTGTGAGTTTTTTTTTTCTTTTTACCTCTCTTCTTTTCTTTCTTTTTTTCCTTGTATAATTTAGCGGGGGCTTGTCTTACTACTCTTCTTCCTCTCCCTTTTTCTTCTCTCCTTCCTTCTTCTTGGACTATTTGGACCTGTTTTTTTCCTTCATCTTCCTCCTTATTCCTCCTCCTCCTCTTCTTCTTCTTCATCTTCCTCCTTATTCCTCCTCCTCCTCTTCTTCTTCTTCATCTTCCTCCTTATTCCTCCTCCTCCTCTTCTTCTTCTTCATCTTCCTCCTTATTCCTCCTCCTCCTCTTCTTCTTCTTCATCTTCCTCCTTATTCCTCCTCCTCCTCTTCTTCTTCTTCATCTTCCTCCTTATTCCTCCTCCTCCTCTTCTTCTTCTTCATCTTCCTCCTTATTCCTCCTCCTCCTCTTCTTCATCTTCCTCCTTATTCCTCCTCTTCTTCTTCTTCCTCCTTCTTCTCCTCCTCAGTCATCCTTGTGTTTTCTGTTTAGCTTTAGCTTTTTAAAAGAAGAAGGAGCGAACGCTGAAATAACTATTTCGTTACCTGAATGAATGAGGAAGAGAGAACGACGCATTGCTCTCTCTCCCTCTTGTTTGAAAAGTCTTCAAAAGGAGGTGGGTAGTGTGATATCGAATTGAGGGTAAAAAATTCTATTTTTGTGTTTCAAAATACAAAGCTTTTGGAGAAAAACCAAATTCCTTTCATTACCATTATAAATTATAATAGTTGTTGTTACGCCACATTTTTGCTAAATCCGAGGTCCAAAGTCGAGTAAAGCTTTTCCATTGACGGAATTTTTTACCGTCAATAGATCAGTTGCGCTTACTCGGGTGATGTTTCAAAGTCATAGAGCAGGAAAAAATAGGACCAACGGAATTTTTCTTTTTCTTCTACGACTTCTAGATCCTGAGATAAATCGATTTAAAAAATACCGGTAAATCGTGACCTTTGACGTCACGGCATACGCTCCCGTAGGCGATGGCGTCACATCAAATGTCCCGAGCAAAGCTCCCTCGCAGGCAACGCATTAATGTTGTAATCAAGAAGAAAACAGACGTAAATTCGTTAATGGGTTTAAGAGTGAATCGAGGCTGCGGTTTCATTGGATCAGATTTCTAGTCTTACGACTTCACATTTAATTTAACCCTTGGTGACCAATGTAAACTATAGGTTCTGTTTGTATAATGATCAATGCTTTACCGTGATAAATTCGAAAGCAATGAAACCACATGTATAGACACTTGAGACCCAGTGCGTTTGATTCGATCGAGAGACCTCATTAGACTAGAAATCTGATTCAATGAAACCACGGCCTAATAGGAACCGTTGTGATTGGTCGCGGGTTAAATCGGCTGTATCAGTCGTTATTACAAATTGTGATAAAATGAACATTTAGAACCACTTGGGTACAAAAGATATGGGTGCCTTCAATGTAACTTAGGGCTGGTATACTTTGATGGATAGCGAATGTTATGTGATTATGTGCTAGCGCGCTTGCATAGTGGCGCTACCTAACGGACGAAAAAAACAACTGCGTCAAGTCTGACGTCACACATATTTGAACTCTTTCATTAGAACGGAAAATAAAAATTGAATTTCCGACCTTTTACAGTTATTTTTTTCGAAGTTTTGACCTCAGATTTGGATTTTTCACAAATTTTTACATAGGAATCCACAATTTATTTATATTTTTTACCCATTTGCAACTGCTCCATTCGACAACACACTACCCACCTCCTAACATTAACCTCCGCCTGAGTGGTGCCGAGAAAAACCACCAGTAAACGATTGCCCAGATGATAAACCATTCGAATACCAACCTCGCGCAACCTTGCTTAACGTCAGTGATCCATTGAAAGTGGTGCATTAAAGGTGACATTGCAGTGGTTTGCAGAATCTGAAGAATCCACTTCCGGATAAAAAAAGAGGGCAACTGCTCCATTCGACAACACACTACCCACCTCCTAACATTAACCTCAGGCTGAGTGGTGCCGGGAAAAACCACCAGTAAACGATTGCCCAGATGATAAACCATTCGAATACCAACCTCGCGTAACCTTGCTTAACCTCAGTGATCCATTGAAAGTGGTGCATTAAAGGTGACATTGCAGTGGTTTGCAGAATCTGAAGAATCCACTTCCGGATAAAAAAAGAGGAAACAGCAATTTTTCATCGTAATTTTAATTTTGCTTTCTTTCTACATCTCTCTATCCTTTCTCTCTCGGATAAAAAAAGAGGAAACAGCAATTTTTCATCGTAATTTTAATTTTGCTTTCTTTCTACATCTCTCTATCCTTTCTCTCTCAAATTTACTTCTCTTTCTCTCCTTCTTTCTTCCCTCTCCCCCTCTCTCTCCCTCTCTCTCCTCTTTCTTCTTTTTTTCTCAAGTTCACTTTTTTTCTATTTTTTTTGTCTTTTTTAAATGGAAATGATTTTTTGCTCCTTCTTTTTCGACATTAACTAAATATTTTTATCTCTCTCTTCTTTTTTCTTTCTCTCTCTCTCTCTCTCTCTCTTTCTCTCTCTCTCTTTCTCTCTCTCATTCTTCATTTCTCTCAGTCACTTCATGTTTTTCATTGCTTGATACTTGAGAAAATTGTTTGCTACATAAAAATTATCTCTCTCCCTCTCCCTTTCTCTCTCTGTCCCTCTCCCTTTCTCTCTCTGTCTCTCTCCCTTTCTCTCTCTCCCTTTCTCTCTTTCTCTCTCTCTCTCTTCTTTCTTTTTTCATCATCTACGAGTATTTAATAATATAACACTTGATGAAATTGTTTGTTACATCTCTCTCTACCTTTCCTTCCTTTTTGTCCTTTTTTAGCCCGTCCTTCCTTTTTTATTACTATCGAAATAATAAAGGAAGGACGGACTATTGTATTCGCTTCGGTGTCGTCTGCCTGTCAGTCTGTCTATCCCCATAGAAGGACTTATCCAAACCTGGTCGACCTACATATATATCAAATTAAAGGTCTTTTTACCAGGAACACGAAAATGAACATTGAAAACTACTTGGGTACAAAAGATATGGGTGCCTTCAATGTAACTTAGGGCTAGTATACTTTGATGGATAGCGAATGTTATGTGATTATGTAATAAATAAAATTTGTCTTAATCATATTGCACTCGTTCAAAAAAGGAAAAAAAGAAGAAGAAGCTCATCGCTTAAAGGGGATTAAGCTAAAAATCTGATACATTTATGTACATAATTATGTTGCAAATGTCGGGGTCTTTGACCATTTTTTTGTACTTTTGAAGAACATGAAAAATTAAGGTCATATCAAATTTTATGTCACCTTTCTTCATTGAAGTAAATTTTATACTTGTTAATTTTCAATGTGCTTACAAATCTAAGTGCACCCCCTTGTAAAACGACAATCGCTGTCCATTATAGTGCCAAAATTAAACATGTTTTATAATATTGATATAGTCTATGTTTTAAATGTTTTTCAAGCGATTTTATATTTATTATGTATCTTTGTAAATTTGTTTAATATTGCTTGTGTAGAGGCATTTTATTTGAAAAAAGACTCCTTTTCATATTGTTTCTGCATTATTTATCTTATCAGCTTTTCTTTTAATACTTAATACTTACCTCATACGCAGATGTACCTAGTACCTTTCAATTATTTTTTCACCCCAAAAGATCAAGCTTTACA
>NW_007380835.1:15860-18749 GCF_000475195.1 Diaphorina citri
GCGGCCCAGTGTGATACCCATCAAAGGGCCTATGGAGTTTGCTCCCTAAATGAGAAGTATTAAGTCCTCTTCTCGGCGCATCTCATGGAGGACGATACTACGGGATGGCGCAGGACACACGATCTCTTAGCGCGCCACATCACTATCAGTTAGACCTGACAGCGTACATTCGATCGGTCTGTCTGAAAATGTGTAGCCCCTGACAAAGTTTGCCTGCTCAGTCTACGTAATCACCTAATTCTGTATTTTGTTCATGTAACTTATTCTGTATTTTTTTTTTTTTTTTTTTTTGAATTTAAGCAAGTTATTATACTTGATCTGTAAACTTACCTATGAAATATATAAGACTTGTTTAGACTGCGGGGAGGGTAAAGGACTTTCGCAGTCTCATTCTGGCTCTAGTATAAACAACGGTATATTTCTATCTTAGTTCTATTCTACATAATGAGGGCTGACCAAAAGCCCTTGTGAACTGTTTGAAATTTTGAAAAACTGCGCTAGACAGGCTGGGTTTGGGTTACCTGTTCTCCCCCCTGCTTACAGTGCCCCAGGTTTAGACACTATCTACTCTCCTGTTTAACGTCCTTCTGCCAGACATTGCTGATCAGGAGACGACAAACTATCCGCCAACTGGCTGTGTCTATTCCTCATTTTTTATTCCCTTGACCACTGCCACTCTTTTTTTCTTGTCTGGCTTCTCATGACGACCTTATCACTCCGCAATTTTTTCGTCCCCCCGCCTTGTATACCTATTGCAATCCTATATGTTTTTTTTTATTATTATTATAATTTAAGATTGGTTGCATTGTGTTGCAATGTGTCATATTCAACTGTCCAAGCTGTAAAGCAATAAATAGCACTCCGTCTGGCTTTTCATGACGATCTTTTACTCCGCAAGTTCTTACAAAAGGTAAAAAAAAGTCCCCTTCCTGCCCTTGAAAGAATAGCCCCGTTGAAATTATACATCAAGGAAGTGCCAATAGAGCCAATTTTCCAAGTTAATGAAATCTGGGCCAGCCTAGTTAGCTTAGTTGGTAGTGCGTCTGCCTTGTAAGCGCTAGGCCGCGGGTTCAATTCCCGCCCGGGGCGGATTTTATCCTGATGGGATAATGTTCGTTCTCGGAACGGCTGGCTTTCTCCTATCCTGTCTTCCTTCTCTCTTCGATTTCCGGACGATAAGACCTTAGCTGTTACAGTTCCCTCTGTCAAACCTCTTAAAAAAAAAATGTAGGGTTAAGAAAACTTGTTGAGAGGAGGTGAGTAGTATGATGTGAGATATGTAGATAGGCAAGTATAGGAGGTACCTACCTATGTATGATATTATAAAAAATGAACCTCTACCCAAGAAGGCACAAAGGCTTGATTAAATTTCAAGAGTTTGGGAAAAATGTCTACTAAATCCACAAGGACTTTTAGACTTTCATAAATCCGCGGAAGCTTTTACCTCGAAAACTTTAGACGCGAATGGCTTTGTAGCGCTTTTGACAGTTCTGCCTGTCTCCTTCCACCCTGCTAAGTTTGGGTTTTAATAAACAGCCTGATGTGCTGCCTGTGTCAAAGTTATAACAAAACAGGTAAGTTTTCGTACGAAACACTTCGAAGTCAAACGTAGAGCACTTAGGTATACTGGCAGGTAGTACTAACTTCATTCTTACAGGTATAAAATTTGTAAAAATACATGCCCCAGCCTAGTTAGCTTGGAGGGTAGCGCGTCTGCGTTATAAGCGCTAGGTTGCGGGTTCGATTCCCGCTTTGCTATTTCTTTAGCAAGGGAAATTCAAGCTCTACTCCCTGTTTCAGCACTAGGGTGATTGCTTTGGGCTGACATTTGGTTTTGGCTACAAATTTTAAGTACGAGTGGATCCCCTTCGTACTCAACCTTTGCTATTTATTTAGCGAGGGAAATTTCAGGCTGGTATCTTGTTTAAAGTCCCCCCAGCCAGACTAAGCTGGTCTACTTCCTGTTTAAAAGTCCCCCAACCATACTATTTTCACCAAGTACCTACTACCTACTATTCACTAGGTGTTTTATGATGTTTTATCTACTCATACCTACTTCTTAACCATTTGGTCACGGTTGGTCCAGTGGTAACGCGCTAGCTTGCCATGCAGAAGGTCCTGGGTTCGAATCCCACCATCGACAAAAATTTGTACTCGTTTTTCGATTGCAAATGTTTCAACGGGTTACTTTCTGGTGTTCCCGTGTTGACGTTGACCCAGCACCTAAATGGGAAGTATTGTGTCTCTTCTCGCCCATCTGATGAGAGGCATACTACGGGATGGGCATGCTACGACACGCTGAAACTGAATAAAACAAGGTAAGTGTTTTTCGTAATTTCATTTTTCCTTCCCACACATGGCCTTGCTGCTTACCGTGTAAATAAATAAATAAATAAATTTCCTTCCTATAAATCACTACAGACAAAGCGATGAAAATCTGAGAAACCCCTAAAATTGTGGCCCAAAATAAGAGGAAAGCCTCGAACTCGAACCACCAACCTCCAGATTCGAAGTTTACTGATGCGCTAGCAAGCTTGAATATCACCAAAGACTTCAGGGAGGTTTCGATACTTTTTTTATCACACTGTATTATTATTCAACAATAAGTATAGGGTACATCATAATCTAACTGTTATTGAAATGACTGCCAGGGGCGTAACATGACCATACTGTCCCATCCACAGGTTATTTTACATACAAGGATTTCGCCCTCAGGCTAAACAAGTATATGAAGCAAATACCTAATATTTGGTAGGGGATTTAAAACAAGTAAGCAAACAATGTTCCAAAGGGATTTAACATCACGGTATTACTTACCCTCCATTTGGCGACTGGCTACCCACCTCCTCAAAGGTATTTCAGTACCATCACCCAGCCTGAGGAGGCAGA
>NW_007380836.1:0-18743 GCF_000475195.1 Diaphorina citri
ACACAAGAGACAAGAGTCGAATCCAGAGATTGTCAGAAAACGGAACATGTGAGAAATTTACATTTTTTAGGTCAATTTCGGATATTTAGCCATTGAAATTGAAATGAGTGTTACTAGACCTAGCGTAGGGGTCGATATGGCGCTTATAATGTATGTTACAGTGAAGTTGATGCATGTTCTAAATCAAAGACATTATTTACAAGATCACAAGGCCAATCTTTTCAAATAATGAACATCTAATGTCTGACTACATATTTCTAATGGTTTTTTCTCTTGATTTTAACATCGCAAGATGTAAGTATTAGTTCTTCTACACATACACAATCTGCCTTAATGCTTACTCCTACATGATTTTCTATTTATCTGCGGTTAATTGAATTAATAATTTGAATTATTATTTTGTGCATAATGTGTGTAATTTTTCCTATTCAATGTATTACCGTTCGGATATTTAATTAAGGATAAGGAGTATAATGTTTTTGCAGATGAGTGTAATAATTAAATTTTATGAACACTTTCAATCTGCCTTAATGCTTACTCCTACATGATTTTCTATTTATCTGCGGTTAATTGAATTAATAATTTGAAATTATTTTGAATTATTATTTTGTGCATAATGTGTGTAATTTTTCCTATTTAATGTATTACCGTTCGGATATTTAATTAAGGATAAGGAGTATAATGTTTTTGCAGATGAGTGTAATAATTAAATTTTATGAACACTTTCAATGTATTACCGTTCGGATATTTAATCAAGGATAAGGAGTATAATGTTTTTGCAGATGAGTGTAATAATTAAATTTTATGAACACTTTATAAGAAGTTGTATTTGTGGAACTAAAAATATTGATTCACGTCCATCAGTTACACCCAAGTGTGGGTTACAACTTACTACTACTGTGTGCTAAATTGAGTAATTGTTAATGTTTTCCTAGATTTGTTGAGTTTTGTCCCCTGTATTCTTATTAATTCTAATCTCTATGATACAAGGTTGATTATGGATAAAAACTTATATTCCAAAAATAAACAGAATAGAATACACCTTGTTTATCCTGCTGGGATAGGACTGAAAAGTCCCTTTTCCCCCGCAGTCTAACCAAGGTCTTATATATTTGATACATTATGGGGGGTAAAAGTAACTAATACACAAATATAATGTACATTATGTTCCTGAATGTTCACATTACTGAGGTTATAAATAAAATTATTCCTGTTAGACCACATTACCCTTCAAATATATTTGACCGAGAACTTCAACTTGGGAGAACGAACCAAATTTGTTCTCAAAATAAATCCGACCGTAACAAAATCACAAGTTTTTATCTAAAATTAAATCGTTCGGTGCAAAAGTGTTATGGTTTATGGATTGAAGAGTTTAAAACCAAATCTGTGGTACCTTTCACCTCTTACTCCTTTTCTCACATCTCTCAAGTTCAAAACGCTTGGGTATTCTATTTTGTATAGTCTACTTTACCCATTTGAGTTTCATTTGAAATTTGAACTTGATTCATTATAGGGTCCTTTTTCATGCAACATTTTGCAGAGAGCAAAATCTGGAAAAATTGAGATGCAGCGGAAAAAAGTTTTCTTATTTTCAACATTTCCAGATATTCGTCATTAAAGTGACAAAAGAGACATTGAAACCTTTGAATTTAAAGTAGGTAACATTTACATTTTATTTCCTTTATTTGATTTCTATTAATAACATTATAGGAAAATGACAACTTTTAACGATCATGAAAAGAGCAACATTGACGTTCATGGTAACGATGAGGATGAGCGGGATTTCAATGTCACAAGTTATAACTTTCTATAACCAACAAAATACCCGTACATTGTATGTAGTGATCTAGTGATGTAAGCGCATAATATTTTTATGTATACGTGCAAATTCAATATGTTCCTACAAGCTTAACTTTTAGAGCTCATACAAGCATACTAATACGAGTAAGCAACGGTTTAACGATCAATCTTGGAGAAAATAAATAACAAGGATGATCTTCTCAATAAATAAAATTTGAAATCCGCGGTCCTTACACAGGCCGTCTGGTTGCTTATCAGCATCACGAAGTATATGCCCGATATTTCGGCCCCGTTATGAACATCATTGGTGAGTTCGGAACAAAGGTGTTAATAGTTGACCCAATGTGATAAAATACTCCTACAATATATCGCTAGAATACCAGTATAATAATTGGATCATGCTTTGAAGAAATTGGAAAGGAAACTGGAGGTATTTAGCACTTGGTTTCTTCTTTTTCAAAGACATATGGTTTTAGTCGAGGAAACGGTTACTTGTGTTTCGCAGATTTTTAAGACCTTAAGTGACTTTCCTGGTCATTGCTTCTAATGGATGCAAGATGTAGGAAATTATGGAAGATGTTGTCTTCGGATTATTTCAGCATATAAAACTACAGGGCAACTACCAGGACACTTGTCATAATCATAACTGTCGAATGAAGTCATTCAAAATGTGTTAGATTTGGAAACTGCTCAATGAGGTGGTATACCTAATTATTTTTGTTTGTTTCTTGTTTCCAGGTAAGAAGTTGAGATGCAAATCAACGTCAGTGTCCAGAGTGGAATTATCTTAAACCAAACCTAAAATATGAATCAACCTGACTGCTTGTAAGTATGAAAGAGACTGAAAGTTTTTATTTTTTTATATCCTTCATCAGTATACAATAAGGTACTTATTTGATTTTCAATTTGTGGTTAAATCTACGCAACGTATGTACCTACTTCCTTGCCATTCACTGAGTAACGCTCCTCTAAACAAAATTCGACCTCGTCAAATATTCAGACAAGTGGAAAGTAAAAGTGAGGTCTAACTTTGGAGTTGTGAATGCCCATATGATACAATCCCAACATTTTCGATTCTTTTGAAAAGCGTTGATAGATTACTTCGTTTTATGACAGGTTAAACGTGTCCCAGCCATTCTGGTGCGGTCCCGATTGGACGAAATGATTGCGTAATTGTTAACTATTCGTCGAGTGTTGGAAAGTCGTGCCTTACTGCACCAAGACAATGAGCGTGCAATCATTTCAATTAAATTAAAATAAAACAACGTTCACTGTTGCAGTACCAGTAGGTACTCTGAGACCACTTTTGTGCAGTGAATACAGGGTTCAACGGTCACTGACCATCGCTAACAGCACTTGATTTTCGAGTGAGTGAGCTTTATTGCCATGTGCCTTGTTTTTACTGAACGAGACTAGTTTTTCCATGGTGGATTTATTGTTTAGGGGAGAGCTTTTTTGTGGAATTCAGCAAGGATAAAAACAGAGGTGCAAGTTCAAAATCGGACCACCGACCGCACCTTGGTCATTGAACCCTATACTGCTGAATCAGCATTTTTCCTGTCTTTCATCACACTTGGTATATTTTCACGTTGACCCACAATTAACACGAAACACACGAGTGAAATTATTATCGTCTATCGGACGTCCAATGGAAATAACCGGTGAACCAAAACCAATCGGTTCCGTACGCTAAGTAGAGAAATTGTTCTGAATTCTACAACTTAACTTACCATCAGTTCCATTATTGTAGGAGATAATGCATATGCATTTAGTTCTTTTCCTTCAGACATACTTTCCTCCAATTTTCTATCAACCTGGCCATTCATCTCCCGTTCTTGCTCAGTAAATGCATCATTTGTGTTCTTGATGCATGATGTTATCTAAAGGATCTTTGTTTTTGCACAGTCAGTGTTTTGCATGTTAAGTAAATTTTCTAACTATTCATGTGTAATAATCCCAAGGAAGGTCCAAGTTGATCTTAGGTGACCTTCATATCTGTTCAGCCTATCACAGGAACGCCAGGGACCAATGATGGGCTTAATAGATTTCAGTTTTTTAGAGTTGGGAATACTGGACCATGACTGTTGCCAATGATCTTTTATTAGTTTACGGATGAATGGTTTGAAATCTTCTGGAGAGCAGAGTTTAAGAGAGAGGAGAGAACCGGAGGGATTGCGCGCAGCTCTGTCCACAGCCTCATTGCCCTGGATGCCTGTATGGGAGGGGCACCACAGGAAAGCCAATTGTTTGCCACAACACAGAAGATAGGACCAACAAGAATGGATTAAAGACACGATAGGTTTGGTGTTAGAGGGGTTGGATAAGGCGAGTAGAGTGCTTTTGGAATCAGAAATGCGGACCAACAAGAATGGATTAAAGACACGATAGGTTTGGTGTTAGAGGGGTTGGATAAGGCGAGTAGAGTGCTTTTGGAATCAGAAATGACCAGGAATTTTTCCTTCGGAAGGAATTTCAAGTGTTTGAGGCACAATAACACAGCAATAAGCTCGGAGGTAAAAACAGAGTTAACATTGTTCAGAATAAAGGAAGATATCAAAGTTTTGTCGATGATATAGGCACAGCTGGTGTTATTTGCGTCTTTGAACCATCAGTAAAGCACAAGGTAAAGTCTTGGTATTTCGATTGAATCAGCTCTTGGAAATACAACGGGCGAGACATTTTCCTTCTTATCGAAAGAAAGAGCATTGTCAATCACAGGGGTCGCTATGGACCAAGGGGAAAGAATTTGGAATAAGGCGCGAATTCACTGTTTTGAAGGGACCTAGAAAATAAGGCTAACTCACGAACCCTTAAACAAAGGGGTTTGGGGTTGTTAGGCGGATAGATGTCAGCATCGATGTCAACTATGGACCAAGGGGAAAGAATTTGGAATAAGGCGCGAATTCACTGTTTTAAAGGGACCTAGAAAATAAGGCTAACTCACGAACCCTTAAACAAAGGGGTTTGGGGTTGTTAGGCGGATAGATGTCAGCATCGATGTCATCAGAGAACAGTAAGCTAATAAGAAGTAAGAAGGATTAGCGGGGCAACTGGCCCTTATTCGTTTTGATAATAAAATTATTATATTAATAATCTTGTATTTTGTGCCAAATGTTTGGATGAGTGAAATATTGTCACAATTTTTTAGGCGTAAATTACTTCGGGAATCGAACTGGACCTCACAACCACGTACGATTTACCATAGGTTCCTTGAAGTCTATTACTGGCTATCAAGCTATGAGGTATTCCAATTTATAGTTATGTACACTACAGAATCATATTTTTATTCAGTGGAGATGTGAATTCAAAGTAAAATAATAATTCGTGAAACGAATAATCGTGATGTTTGATTTGTTATTGGAAATTTCACTAGAACTTTAATGAAACTATTTTTTATTTGTTTTATAGGTTTCTTGTTAATTTAAAACCAATTTCTTGATTTGTTGATAAAGTAGTAAGGTTTCACTTTTATTTGTTTTTGACTAGAACGGTCTATCGATGAGTTTCATCATAAATTGACTTGAGTTTAGAACCTTGGCTTGATCTATGACCTCTCGGCTCTTATTTAACCCTGTAGCCTGGAGGTTAATATTGCTGTTGTAGTGAGTAGCTGTTAGTTGTGTATTCTCTACAGTCTACAGCTTGATTGACTCATGGGTGCTGTCGAGATCTTATCGCCAAACTTATCAATGGACATTTTTTACGTAAGAACTACAGGGACCTGAGGTGTTGTTCATCTAAATTATTCTAAATCTTGATTGACTCATGGGTGCTGTGGAGATCTTATCGCCAAACTTATCAATGGACATTTTTTACGTAAGAACTACAGGGACCTGAGGTGTTGTTCATCTAAATTATTCTAAATGTTCCTCTCTGGGGAGTAGACGTGATTCTCATTCCTTCCATGACTTATTTGTATAGGTATGTATGTCAGCATCAGATGTCTATCAGATGTGAGTTCTAAAATAGGTACGAGCTCAAAAATGTTGATCTGATATCATTCATACCTCTTCACTCAACCTTCGTTTATGAAATGTCTCAATTCGGTTGCATTGATGATGTGTTTTCGGTACCAACTGCCGACTTTTCATAAGAAAGTTAGACCAAATTTTGGTTCTACCAGCTGAAACGAACTCAATGACCCTGTATAGTCGGAACGTATGCTTAACCCCACTCCTAGCGATCTCGGCTGAGGTGTAGGAGAGATTGAGTACAGATTATACATATTAAGAGACATTATTTCATAATCGACTGGGGCCTAGAGGTCATTAGGGTTTCGATAGAAGTGCAAATTCCACCATATCTTTTGATATGAGTACCAACTAATGGAGTTGATTAATGAATATGCTCGTGTATGTTGTGGTTCTGTTATAATGTGGCTAACGTTCCAAAGTTTCCAAACATATTACAACACAAGAGACAAGAGTCGAATCCAGAGATTGTCAGAAAACGGAACATGTGAGAAATTTACATTTTTTAGGTCAATTTCGGATATTTAGCCATTGAAATTGAAATGAGTGTTACTAGACCTAGCGTAGGGGTCGATATGGCGCTTATAATGTATGTTACAGTGAAGTTGATGCATGTTCTAAATCAAAGACATTATTTACAAGATCACAAGGCCAATCTTTTCAAATAATGAACATCTAATGTCTGACTACATATTTCTAATGGTTTTCTCTCTTGATTTTAACATCGCAAGATGTATTAGTTCTTCTACACATACACAATCTGCCTTAATGCTTACTCCTACATGATTTTCTATTTATCTGCGGTTAATTGAATTAATAATTTGAATTATTATTTTGTGCATAATGTGTGTAATTTTTCCTATTCAATGTATTACCGTTCGGATATTTAATTAAGGATAAGGAGTATAATGTTTTTGCAGATGAGTGTAATAATTAAATTTTATGAACACTTTATAATCAATACTTTTAGATCCACAAATACATTGTGGATCTAAAAGTATTGATTCACGTCCATCAGTTACACCCAAGTGTGGGTTACAACTAACTACTACTGTGTGCTAAATTGAGTAATTGTTAATGTTTTCCTAGATTTGTTGAGTTTTGTCCCCTGTATTCTTATTAATTCTAATCTCAAGGTTGATTATGGATAAAAACTTATATTCCAAAAATAAAAGTAACTAATACACAAATATAATGTACATTATGTTCCTCAATGTTCACATTACTGAGGTTATAAATAAAATTATTCCTGTTAGACCACATATTTCCCTTCAAATATATTTGACCGAGAACTTCAACTTGGGAGAACGAACCAAATTTGTTCTCAAAATAAATCCGACCGCAACAAGATCACAAGTTTTTATCTAAAATTAAATCGTTCGGTGCAAAAGTGTTATGGTTTATGGATTGAAGAGTTTAAAACCAAATCTGTGGTACAAAGTAACTAATACACAAATATAATGTACATTATGTTCCTGAATGTTCACATTACTGAGGTTATAAATAAAATTATTCCTGTTAGACCACATTACCCTTCAAATATATTTGACCGAGAACTTCAACTTGGGAGAACGAACCAAATTTGTTCTCAAAATAAATCCGACCGTAACAAAATCACAAGTTTTTATCTAAAATTAAATCGTTCGGTGCAAAAGTGTTATGGTTTATGGATTGAAGAGTTTAAAACCAAATCTGTGGTACCTTTCACCTCTTACTCCTTTTCTCACATCTCTCAAGTTCAAAACGCTTGGGTATTCTATTTTGTATAGTCTACCTTACCCATTTGAGTTTCATTTGAAATTTGAACTTGATTCATTATAGGGTCCTTTTTCATGCAACATTTTGCAGAGAGCAAAATCTGGAAAAATTGAGATGCAGCGGAAAAAAGTTTTCTTATTTTCAACATTTCCAGATATTCGTCATTAAAGTGACAAAAGAGACATTGAAACCTTTGAATTTAAAGTAGGTAACATTTACATTTTATTTCCTTTATTTGATTTCTATTAATAACATTATAGGAAAATGACAACTTTTAACGATCATGAAAAGAGCAACATTGACGTTCATGGTAACGATGAGGATGAGCGGGATTTCAATGTCACAAGTTATAACTTTCTATAACCAACAAAATACCCGTACATTGTATGTAGTGATCTAGTGATGTAAGCGCATAATATTTTTATGTATACGTGCAAATTCAATATGTTCCTACAAGCTTAACTTTTAGAGCTCATACAAGCATACTAATACGAGTAAGCAACGGTTTAACGATCAATCTTGGAGAAAATAAATAACAAGGATGATCTTCTCAATAAATAAAATTTGAAATCCGCGGTCCTTACACAGGCCGTCTGGTTGCTTATCAGCATCACGAAGTATATGCCCGATATTTCGGCCCCGTTATGAACATCATTGGTGAGTTCGGAACAAAGGTGTTAATAGTTGACCCAATGTGATAAAATACTCCTACAATATATCGCTAGAATACCAGTATAATAATTGGATCATGCTTTGAAGAAATTGGAAAGGAAACTGGAGGTATTTAGCACTTGGTTTCTTCTTTTTCAAAGACATATGGTTTTAGTCGAGGAAACGGTTACTTGTGTTTCGCAGATTTTTAAGACCTTAAGTGACTTTCCTGGTCATTGCTTCTAATGGATGCAAGATGTAGGAAATTATGGAAGATGTTGTCTTCGGATTATTTCAGCATATTAAACTACAGGGCAACTACCAGGACACTTGTCATAATCATAACTGTCGAATGAAGTCATTCAAAATGTGTTAGATTTGGAAACTGCTCAATGAGGTGGTATACCTAATTATTTTTGTTTGTTTCTTGTTTCCAGGTAAGAAGTTGAGATGCAAATCAACGTCAGTGTCCAGAGTGGAATTATCTTAAACCAAACCTAAAATATGAATCAACCTGACTGCTAGTAAGTATGTAAGAGACTGAAAGTTTTTATTTTTTTATATCCTTCATCAGTATACAATAAGGTACTTATTTGATTTTCAATTTGTGGTTAAATCTACGCAACGTATGTACCTACTTCCTTGCCATTCACTGAGTAACGCTCCTCTAAACAAAGTTCGACCTCGTCAAATATTCAGACAAGTGGAAAGTAAAAGTGAGGTCTAACTTTGGAGTTGTGAATACCCATATGATACAATCCCAAAATTTTCGATTCTTTTGAAAAGCGTTGATAGATTGCTCCGTTTTATGACAGGTTAAACGTGTCCCAGCCATTCTGGTGCGGTCCCGATTGGACGAAATGATTGCGTAATTGTTGACTATTCGTCGAATTCGACCTCGTCAAATATTCAGACAAGTGGAAAGTAAAAGTGAGGTCTAACTTTGGAGTTGTGAATGCCCATATGATACAATCCCAACATTTTCGATTCTTTTGAAAAGCGTTGATAGATTACTTCGTTTTATGACAGGTTAAACGTGTCCCAGCCATTCTGGTGCGGTCCCGATTGGACGAAATGATTGCGTAATTGTTAACTATTCGTCGAGTGTTGGAAAGTCGTGCCTTACTGCACCAAGACAATGAGCGTGCAATCATTTCAATTAAATTAAAATAAAACAACGTTCACTGATGCAGTACCAGTAGGTACTCTCGGACCACTTTTGTGCAGTGAATACAGGGTTCAACGGTCACTGACCATCGCTAACAGCACTTGATCTTCGAGTGAGTGAGTTTTATTGCCATGTGCCTTGTTTTTACTGAACGAGACTAGTTTTTCCATGGTGAATTTATTGTTTAGGGGAGAGCTTTTTTGTGGAATTCAGGAAGGATAAGGACAGAGGTGCAAGTTCAAAATCGGACCACCGACCGCACCTCGAGACTAGTTTTTCCATGGTGGATTTATTGTTTAGGGGAGAGCTTTTATGTGGAATTCAGGAAGGATAAGGACTAAGGACATGAGAGGTGCAAGTTCAAAATCGGACCACTGACGGCACCTTGGTCATTGAACCCTGTACTGCTGAATCAGTATTTTTCCTGTCTTTCATCACACTTGGTATATTTTCACGTTGACCCACAATTAACACGAAACACACGAGTGAACGACCGCACCTTGGTCATTGAACCCTATACTGCTGAATCAGTATTTTTCCTGTCTTTCATCACACTTGGTATATTTTCACGTTGACCCACAATTAACACGAAACACACGAGTGAAATTATCGTCTATCGGACGTCCAATGGAAATAACCGGTGAACCAAAACCAATCGGTTCCGTACGCCAAGTAGAGAAATTGTTCTGAATTCTGATCTACAACTTAACTTACCATCAGTTCCATTATTGTAGGAGATAATGCATATGCATTTAGTTCTTTTCCTTCAGACATACTTTCTTCCAATTTTCTTTCAACCTGGCCATTTATCTCCCGTTCTTGCTCAGTAAATGCATGATTTGTGCTCTTGATGCATGATGTCGGATATATGTTATCTAAAGGATCTTTGTTTTTGCATTTTGCACAGTCAGTGTTCTGCATGTTAAGTAAATTTTCTAACTATCCATGTGTAATAATCCCAAGGAAGGTCCAAGTTGATCTTAGGTTCCTTTACTCATTTACACTCCTATGAGGGGTGAAAAATCTTACTTTTTCACAGCATCATGCACTTGAATTAAAATTTTAAAAACAAATTTTAACTCTTTTTTTTTAATTCTTTTATTATTTTTATTCATGGTTGAAACATTTCGTTTCATAGCTTCGGTAGCAGGTAGCTTCTATTCAAACATATTCATTATACCACAGCATCATGCACTTGAATTAAAATTTTAAAAACAAATTTCAACTCTTTTTTTTTTCAATTCTTTTATTATTTTTATTCATGGTTGAAACATTTCGTTTCATAGCTTCGGTAGCAGGTAGCTTCTATTCAAACATATTCATTATATGGGTTCGTGCGTAAGCAACCGGAACCTTAGGGGATGCTATCAGAGAAAACATGGAAACATTGCGGCTTCCTCTATTAACATAAAAGTTACGTGTGAGCCCTTTCAGACCTTCAGAGTTTCATTGTTATTTACCTGAACTTGGACATTGGTTTTTGGTAGATTGATCAAAGTGCTCGAAGAATATTTAATTTCCAGATCCTCCTGTGAGTTCTTCTTTGTCAAAAGGTTATGTATTCACTTTCAATTTTAAAGCTGAACGTGTAAACAACGATGTTTCAGTCATGCAATTCTTCATATCCAATGTGAAACATTTAGGGTGATTCCTATGTCCTCAAAAGAGTTTGTTACTTCGCTGAAAAGGTTAAATTTGGTATCCTAAATGTCTTTCCCTGTGAGCATTGTAAATGACCCAGACCCACTTGCTTTGAAAGGTAAGCTCAGAGTATCAAGTGTGGGGTTTACCTGAACTTGGACATTGGTTTTTGGTAAATTGATCAAAGTGCTCGAATAATATTTAATTTCCAGATCCTCCTGTGAGTTCTTCTTTGTCAAAAGGTTATTTATTTACTTTCAATTTTAAAGCTGAACGTGTAAACAACGATGTTTCAGTCATGCAATTCTTCATATCCAATGTGAAATATTTAGGGTGATTCCTATGTCCTCAAAAGAGTTTGTTACTTCGCTGAAAAGGTTAAATCTGGTATCCTAAATGTCTTTCCCTGTGAGCATTGTAAATGACCCAGACCCACTTGCTTTGAAAGGTAAGCTCAGAGTATCAAGTGTGGGCCATAACTTTAATGACTGCTATTATGTTCTATGTTGTACAAATATTTCCCAGCTTATGTCTTAATATCATCACTTTCAACCTTTCAGGTCTCCAATTTCTTCTGAACAGGATGGAAACGTTTTGAATGAAATCAACACGGCCAACTACTAATGTCAAGAAAAGCTTTTTGTTCCTCTTATTGTTATATTTATTCTTACTTCTTACATAGGTACATGGTTTTGTTATTTTTGTTCTTGCTCTGTACAAGGTCGTTTCGTCCATCAATAATAATTATGTTTTTTTAGTTCTTGCTTTCTCTCTTAGATTTTGGAGAGCTTTGGTGATAGAGTTCAATCAAACGATTCTAAAAGACTGACATGACAGTATCATTCATTTTCTTTTAACCTGATTCTCTTCATTTTCTTTCAAGTTTTCAGCATTTATCATTAAGAATCTGCGGTCATTGGAGTTTAATGTATTGTGTCCACCATTTCAATTGTATTTTACACGATTCTATAAAAGTCTCCAATTTCTTCTGAACAGGATGGAAACGTTTTGAATGAAATCAACACGGCCAACTACTAATGTCAAGAAAAGCTTTTTGTTCCTGGTCTCCAATTTCTTCTGAACAGGATGGAAACGTTTTGAATGAAATCAACACGGCCAACGGCCAACTACTAATGTCAAGAAAAGCTTTTTGTTCCTCTTATTGTTATATTTATTCTTACTTCTTACATAGGTACATGGTTTTGTTATTTTTGTTCTTGCTCTGTACAAGGTCATTTCGTCCATCAATAATAATTATGTTTTTTTTAGTTCTTGCTTTCTCTCCTAGATTTTGGAGAGCTTTGGTGATAGAGTTCAATCAAACGATTCTATAAAAGACTGACATGACAGTTCTTGCTTTCTCTCCTAGATTTTGGAGAGCTTTGGTGATAGAGTTCAATCAAACGATTCTATAAAAGACTGACATGACAGTATCATTCATTTTCTTTTAACCTGATTCTCTTCATTTTCTTTCAAGTCTTCAGCATTTATCATTAAGAATCTGCGGTCATTGGAGTTTAATGTATTGTGTCCACCATTTCAATTGTATTTTACACGATTCTATAAAATTAGTGTGTCGTCCGTCCGTAGTACTGAATCCGAACATTCTAAATTCTAATCCGTTATGCCAAGTTACGTATGCAGTATGATTTCGAATTGTCATTCATTCTACTCATTAAGATGAAATAATCAATCAGTATTCGGTCCTGGAAATCCATGTTCAATGACATTGAACTTCAGTGAATATTCGACAATCGAGGAGTATATCCTGTTTTGTCTTTCTCAGACAACTGCAATAATGAAAAGGATTTGTCTCTTCTAAAGTTTTAAACCGCTTTAACTTGAGTCTTAAGTTCAATCTTTGAGGAGAAAACGATATGACAATCCGTGAATTACGAGACCATGACTCTTTACTCTTCTAAAGTTTTAAACCGCTTTAACTTGAGTCTTAAGTTCAATCTTTGATGAGAAAACGATATGACAATCCGTGAATTACGAGACCATGACTCTTTAACCACAACAGCTCCATGGATCGGTTATCATTTCGGTTATGTGTAGAAATGGGAGAAAGATCCATCGATCCTTGACTTGAGAGACCATGACCTCTAACCACAAAACCTCTAACTCTACATTCCTTATCATGTCAGTTTTATACTTCGTAGTGACAGACTGTTTACCTTTCCTTTGCCAAACAGTAAATTTGCAAAGAATAGAGTTCAGCTTACGCTGACGAAGATACATCACTATCTTTAGGTATTAATGTCCCAGGTGTGGTGGATCACCTCACGACGTCCACCACCTATTCAACTGCCCAGACCTTCCAACCATCCTGGACCCAACAGAAAGATACATCGCTATCTTTATTAATGTCCCAGGTGTGGTGGATCACCTCACGACGTCCACCACCTATTCAACTGCCCAGACCTTCCAACCATCCTGGACCCAACAGCCTTGTGGACCAATCCTGTAGAGGTGGCGCAGCTGGGCTTAGAAACCGAGAAGTAATGTTAACAACAACAAGGTGCATCAGTAAGCAATGTGCTGTGAGCCAGTTTTCAAGTCAAAACTTTTCATACAATGCAGTGGTAACAGATATAATAGGGTGCATCAGTATCGGTAAGCAATGTGCTGTGAGCCAGTTTTCAAGTCAAAACTTTTCATACAATGCAGTGGTAACAGATATAATAATTATTTGTATTCCCATGGTGCATCAGTAAGCAATGTGCTGTGAGCCAGTTTTCAAGTCAAAACTTTTCATACAATGCAGTGGTAACAGATATAATACCTTAAGTGACTTTCCTGGTCATTGCTTCTAATGGATGCAAGATGTAGGAAATTATGGAAGATGTTGTCTTCGGATTATTTCAGCATATAAAACTACAGGGCAACTACCAGGACACTTGTCAT
Organism: Diaphorina citri; assembly: GCF_000475195.1. Taxonomy (NCBI): domain Eukaryota; kingdom Metazoa; phylum Arthropoda; class Insecta; order Hemiptera; family Psyllidae; genus Diaphorina; species Diaphorina citri. Next base: position 13,900 of record NW_007380836.1, read on the forward strand.
AATCATAACTGTCGAATGAAGTCATTCAGTATTCCCATCTCTCCCAGCAGAGACTTCAGACGAGGCAGAGGCAGTTATTAATCTTGCTGATGATGCTAGTGCAAAGCTAATATGCCACAGTCAGATCATGGACCCAAGTCACAGCAATTCTCTCGAGGAATTCCATTTGTTTCTCTATTCTCCCCTCCTCTCTCTCTCTCTCTCTCTCTCTCTCTCTCTCTGCAAATTATTTTCTTTTCTTTTTGTCTGTTCTCTATTTTTGCTTCAACTCATTTTTCTTCCAAGCTGGAAGCATGCTTAACCGTTGGGAATTTTCGGAAGTCCGTTAAAAGTCCGAGGATCACCAGGGAGAATGAAGGACTGAAAGTTTTTCGGCAGTTTTACAAGGTTGAACAAGAGAATTGTTGGGGGTAGGAAACAGTCGCAGGCAGACATGGACTATGAGCAGCACTTGAAGATAGACACAAATCCGGATAGACCCAGAAGCTATCTTCGGTCCAAATGATTATACTAATTACATGGCCTTAACTTGAAACCGACATAAATGGAACATGGGTTTTCGTTGTTCTTTTCAGTCCCTTTAAAAAGAAGAGAATCTGATGGAACTCAGGAAAACAGTTTATGTGTTTGCACATCAGCTGGTGAACATGCATTGTAGACATTGATTGCCTTTATAAAACTTGACTTTCTTTCCTCTTAGCCTCAACAAGTTATAAAATCGTAGAAAGTGAATGGAACATGGGTTTTCGTTGTTCTTCTCAGTCCCTTTAAAAAGAAGAGGATCTGTGATGGAACTCAGGAAAACAGATATGTGTTTGCACATGAGCTAGTGAACATGCATTGTAGACATTGATTGCCTTTATAAAACTTGACTTTCTTTCCTATTAGCCTCAACATGTTATAAAATCGTAGAAAGTAAAAACCAGAGAAGATCCATCAATGTTACATGCTACACACATCCTGTGTAAATAAAAGTTGTACAATTTGTTTTGACTCGGTTTGGATCGCGTAGTCGGCATGGTACTACGGTGGTTTTTCAGTTCGGTATATTAATTATCTGAATTATCTCGTCATTTTCATGTAGATGTAGCCACATGCTTTCGTGCTACATATGTAGGTCTGGAGTATTATGTACATATCTACTGATATACTGGGGATACGTCCGAGAAGATTTTTTTTTTTTTTTTTAATTTTGTAACATTATCTTGTATTGTGTGGATAGATTTTTGACAAAATGTTTCGCCATAGATTTTCAAAAAGGTTTAAAAGTTTTATTTTGACCGTTGGGTATGAAAATGGAATGAATTTTGCATTCAATGAATCTCGCCGTCCCAAACTGTCCTCATTTGTGGGCATTTTGGTCCCAGGACGTGCACTTTATTCGTTCGAGACCAATACTAACAATAGAAACTTCATTAAAGTCAATCTGAATTTTGTCGAAGTTACAGTTTCCAACTTTCCACGTAATCTTATTTATGGACACCAAATAGTTCAAAACCAAGAAGAAGGGTTTCATGTTGGAAACCTCATAAACTATTATAAACATCGATCCACTTGAAAAGTTTGTCATCCTCACGAAGATAATAACCAAAATGGTAAATCTAGGTATGAAAATGAAATGAATTTTGCATTCAATGAATCTCGCTTTTCCCGAACTGTCCTCATTTGTGGGCATTTTGGTCCCAAGACGTGCACTTTATTCGTTCGAGACCAATACTAACAATAGAAACTTCATTAAAGTCAATCTGAATTTTGTCGAAGTTACAGTTTTCAACTTTCCACGTAATCTTATTTATGGACACCAAAACCAAGAAGAAGGGTTTCATGTTGGAAACCTCATAAACTATTATGTAGATGTATTTTAAGCTTTTTCTTAACTTATCCAGTTTATTTCTATACCGAGCTATTTTATCTCTGTTCCCAGCTCAAGTCTTTAACAAGACCCGGTACGCGGTACATAATTGTATAGCTTTATTTTCATTTCTGTCAGGGTCTCTATGTACTGGTACATCTCTAGGCATATTAGGGGAGGTCTCCCAATACAACGTGGTCGCTCTCGGTCTTTCTTCTCCAAACACAAAACAGAATTATCCAAAAATACCTATTCTCCTTTAATATAGTCATCATCATTTTGATTTGATTATAGCTGATGTGTTAGGCTTCATGGCTACTGGAAATACGCCACACACGCGTTTTGTCTTGGGTTTTGATTTGGAGGGCAAGATTTATTACAACATACGTAGGTGTTGTGTTTGAACATTGTAATTATTTCACATCCGAGGTTTCAGAGATAAAAATCAAACTTGTAATTTTCCAAAATAATAATATGAAGTGAATATTACGAGTACCTACATATTTTTGATATTTCGTCACGATTACAAATTTTGAGGTGTAAGATACATCACCACCACGACTTGGATGTTGAAATGATTTCACCTCAGAGATAAAAATCAAACTTGTAATTTTCCAAAATAATATTATGAAGTGAATATTACGAGTAGCTACATATTTTTGATATTTCGTCACGATTACAAATTTTGAGGTGTAAGATACATCACCACCACGACTTGGATGTTGAAATGATTTCACACTTCACAGTGTTCATGTTCACATACCCAATTACCCATCAGAAATCAGAAGTCCAAGTTAGTTTTTGGTTGCAAAACACTGAACTGTTTGTTATCTTTTTTAACTTTCCTATTTTCAAAGGTCCTACACAAAAAGTTTAGTATTTCTGCATTCTGCATATTCTACTTGTGGAGATATACGTATGAAGAGCGCAGTATAAATGTCATTTTAATTTCTCGTGAATTACCACAAGGGTACTCAGCATTTTGATATTAATATGGTTCTTTCCTATTTTCAAAGGTCCTACACAAAAAGTTTAGTATATCTGCATTCTGCATATTCTACTTGTGGAGATATGTATACGTATGAAGAGCGCAGTATAAATGTCATTTTAATTTCTCGTGAATTACCACAAGGGTACTCAGCATTTTGATATTAATATGGTTTACGCCATGTGTACATAAATTTATTAATTAAGACTCATTCGTGTTTGCTTAATGGTTTGATTCAAGTAATTAAGTAATTTTGAGATGAGATTATCATATTATAATGTGGGAAGCTGTGCATGCTGACATATTTAATTTCGAGCTGATATTACTGTGCGGTTTTTGATTTGGGGTGTCATGTTTCCTCATCTTCAATCATAAATTCATGAACTTATTATTCTTAACTCCCTTTTCTTCAACTTTTTCCTCTTGCTTGGGTCTTCTAAGTCTTGTTTTAGCTTCGATTTTCCTTTTCCTTGATTCAGGTTGTCTTTCTTGCAAAATTTAAGGATTTAAGACACAAACTGATTTAAACTTAGCATTGGCCTGGTTTCAAGCATTGGTAATTGACAGTAGATTTAAAAGGAATGCTCAGGGCAATGCTAGACAATATTTTGTCGTCTGCATGTTTCAACCCTACAAAAATGATTAGCAGTGGAGTTACAGGGATAAAATCTGCTCCCAAACTCCTCACCATACCTATACTCCTTAACTGTGTTCATTTATCTTTCTTTACATACGTCTTTCCTCTAACATATTACTCTCTTGTCAATTTTTCGAGTTCCACAGATTAGTTATTATCGTAAGTGCTTATTCTATTTCTATCTAGGATTTGTCTGTGCTTTCGCACCAATAAGCTGATTCACCGTGTTTTCCTTTCACAGTGTTCAGCTGTTCACATTACTAACTTATATGTAGTTTGTTCTTAGTACTTGTAATGTAATCTGAAGTCTTCTTCATTACTCGTAATCTGAAAATTCTAAAGGCTTGAAAGTAAATAGCTCATGTCTTGAAAAATCAACCTAAGGTCTTCATTTCTCCAATAAAGGACTCAAATGACGAAACTTCCTCCCATCTTGTGATATTAATTTGGATAAAAGCCTTCATACGAGTGTAATTTTACTGAGGAAATATCTTCTGGCGGTCTATGTTGGTTTTCCTTTAGTGTAACTTTAACACTCTCTTTCTCTACACGACACATTTTAATGTGTTTTCCTATATCCATTGTGGAAACGAACATTTTCTGGAAGAGCTCCAAATATAACGTCTGCAATATACTGGGTGGATATCTTTTGACCATTTTGTCTCCCTTGACAGCATTCCCAGGAAATAGAAGATTCTATCCTACCAGATTAACCTGTACAATGTACAATAGACTACGGTGAAATGTGTGGAACTAAAAGATTATCAGACAATTCAAAACACTATTAATGCTGCTTTTCCTATAGTCTATGGAAGAGGAACTCAATTTTGGTCCATCCTGTAGATCCAAACGCATATAAAGATTTTTCACGTTATTTATTCTATGAAAATGTTCAAGGGAGAAAAAGAGAGGGGGGAAAGGGCGAGGAAAGCAGCTAGTCGAGGGAAAAAATCATCGAACCGAGATATTTCCAAAAACCACTGCATGAAGTCCGGAAACTCAAGTCATTACAGCAAATTTCCTCCGAAGCTATGGGTGGGTTCTCTGCCCCATCAGGATCAGAAATAGAGTAAGGAGGCCAAGGGATAGGACCGTAGAACTTTCTGGTGTCAAAAAAGCACCTCGAGGAGAAATAATGGGCCAAGGGATAGGACCGTAGAACTTACTGGTGTCAAAAAAGTACCTCGAGGAGAAATAATAATAGAGCTAATTTATACTGCTCGCATAGGACTGAAAAGTTCCTTTACTCCAGCAGCAGGCTACAACTGTTACTTCAAATTATATTGGGGATACAACTGTTATAAAGAAGAGAATCTGATGGAACTCAGGAAAACAGTTTATGTGTTTGCACATCAGCTGGTGAACAT
>NW_007380837.1:0-18737 GCF_000475195.1 Diaphorina citri
CCATGCAAGATCCTTGAAGATGAAACTTCAAAATGCTCATTTGCATAGTCAAATGCTTTCCAGAGATCTAAGAACGATCTTAATTTCAACAAAAATATGCAAATAGATTAATAGAGACATATGTACGTTGGGTAAAAAATGGTTAAAAAAAATGCACATGTGCCCCTACACAATGGTGAATTTGGGTTTACCAACCCAAGATTTTGGTAATGAGAAGAGAAATTATTCAAATTTATGTACAACACAGGGCTCGCGATTAAGACCCGAAATATTTGGGAGCGAATTATTTACTAAACATAGAACTTCAGTCAAATAGGATACTCATTAAATCGGAGTGACGGGATGCTGTGCGACTATACAAGGGTAAGTGTACCATTTATTCGCCCACCTAAAAAACGTACCATTTATTGGCCCACCTGTACCATACGCCACATAACTTTTTTTCCTTTTCTCTAAAGGCCTTTTTTTTGTGCTACAGCAAGCAGCATCTCAATCTACATACGAATTGTTGCACCTTTCTTTGCGACTAATTTGAATAATCATTTACTACCGACATGAATATTTAAGCAGAGAAATGTAAGTGTGTTAGATTTTAACAATTGCCCAAGTCCAGATCTTAATTTGACCAAGGATGTTTGAATTAGCAAAAATATCTTAATAAGGGCCCAAGTCCAATGTGATCTTCATTTGACCAAGGATGTGTGAATTTGCAAAAATATCCTAATAAGGGCCCAAGTCCAATCAGTAATCAGTGTGTTGCCTTCGAGGAGTGTCTGCCCAAATTTGCCCAATAGATGTGTGAATTTGAAAGAAAACATTTTTTTTTTAACGGAGCACGCGAGATACCTATCGCTTTTTTTTTCTTTTCTCTAAAGGCCTTTTTTGTGCTACAGCAAGCAGCATCTCAATCTACATACGAATTGTTGCACCTTTCTTTACGATGATTTGAATAATCATTTACTACCGACATGAATATTTAAGTAAAGAAATGGAAGTGTGCTGTTGGAATTTAAATAAGGGCCCAAGTCTAGATCTTCATTTGACCAAGGATGTTTGAATTAGCAAAAATATCTTAATAAGGGCCCAAGTCCAATCAGTAATCAGTGTGTTGCCTTCGAGATGTGGCTGCCCAAATTTGCCCAATAGATGTGTGAATTTGAAAGAAAACAATACATAAGGCTCTCGAAATGTATACTTTACCACGGTTACTTTTGTGAATTAGCAAAAATATCTTAATATGGGCCCAAGTCCAATGTGATCTTCATTTGACCAAGGATGCGTGAATTTGCAAAAATATCCTAATAAGGGCCCAACGCCCAAGTCCAATCAGTAATCAGTGTGTTGCCTTCGAGGAGTGTCTGCCCAAATTTGCCCAATAGATGTGTGAATTTGAAAGAAAACAATACATAAGGCTCTCGAAATGTATACTTTACCACGGTTACTTTTCATTGGGTGTCATATGGTATTGAAAAGTAATCATTAGTTCTGGTTAAACTTGCCCAATGTACTATCAAAGTAATATTTCAACTACACATATTATGTTTATAACCAAGGACAAAGATTTGCATTCGTAATTCGATTGCAAATATTTCAACGGGTTACTTCCTGGTGTTCTCGTGTTGACCCAGCACCTAAATGGGATGTTGTGTTTCTTATCGCTCCGTTTATATCATTACTAGTTCTCAGAATATTATTGCTTCTATCAATACATTTTTATTTTTTTTTTGCAATCCCAACATGTCATTAGGAGAATAAAACATGGACTGTTCTCAATATTCTCGATATTAATAATAAATTAACTTACATTTTCATATATATGTTTATATCATTACTAGTTCTCAGAATATTTTTGCTTCTATCAATACTTTTTTTTTTCAATCCCAACATGTCATTAGGAGAATAAAACATGGACTGTTCTCAATATTCTCGATATTAATAATAAATTAACTTACATTTTCATATAGCCGTGATTGATCCATACATCACTGTTAGAATTTCCAACCTATAAAATTAATAATGGGCCTCGTAATAGTTATTATTTTATTTTTTCTTTGCTAATGCAAAAATGGTAACGATATAATTATTTTAATGAACTGTTTTACTTTTCTCATTTTGCACGTACAGGGTGGGACGGTGGTAAGTGTTTCACCTAGGATGGCGGCTGGAAAAATAGTATTCGATAGATAAGACCTAAATTACCTCCAAAGGGGCGCAATGATTTCAAGAGTTTTATGATGCTATAAACCTCATTACGTCAGGTCAAGGACTTCAGACTTACCAAGTCAAGTTAGATCAGGAATCTTGTGACTGAGTTCAATTCAAGAATAACTCAAGTCACCCATATCTTAGATGTCAGACAATAGTTTGATCCTGTGGATTGAAGTAATTACCAAATTATCTCAGCTTGGTATAATCTACCTCTACGCTACGGTTAAATTTGAGGCAAAAGAGAGTTCTACCCAAAAGCACCTGTTTTCAAGATTGGGACACATTAGCCACAAGCGAAAAATTTAAAAGGGGTGCCTCAAGGATCCATTCGCGGACCCTCAAGTTGGAACAATCGGTTCACCCTGTATTCAAATCTGCACAGTTGAGGCAAAAGAGAGCTCTACCCAAAAGCACCTGTTTTCAAGATTGGGACATATTAGCCGCAATCGAAAAATTTAAAAGGGGTGCCTCAAGGATCCATTCGCGGACCCTCAAGTTGGAACAATCGGTTCACCCTGTATTCAAATCTGCACAGTAATTTTCACCATTGTAAAACCTCACACATAAAATATTACATTACCATATACCCAACACATCATATTGTACATAATAATTATATGCAAAATCTCGTATGCCTCCACAGCATTGGGAAAGGGTTCGCGAAAAAACTGTAATTAATATTTGTCGAAAACAAAATTTCCAGGAAGACATTGTAACCAAGAAAAATATATCATGGTAGGAGAAGAATATCATGACTTATCGCCGAATGGAGGGTAAAACCTCCGTCAAACACACTTTGCAGACAAAAGCGACCAAACAACGACGGACCTAAAAGTACAGAAGTACTTACAGGGATGATGAAGAATATGTTAAGAATATTGTAAAGAATGAGAGAATAAACCTGTAATTACGATTGGCAATCACAGATCTGGAGAAAAAGGGTTTCTCCTTGCGGGGAGAGAAATGTCATTTTCTTAGCGACAAAAGGGATCTGGGGAGGGTTTGCGAATTCATAATTTACGGTGGTTATTCCGCCTTTGTAACGAATAATTATATCAGATCACATGGGATTTCGAGGGACGAAAATTGGATTGAATTACCTTCAGTCAAATACGGACTCATTAAATCGGAGTAACAGGATGCTGTGCGACTATACATACATATTTGTCGAAAACAAAATTTCCAGGAAGACATTGTAACCAAGAAAAATATATCATGGTAGGAGAAGATTATCCTGACTTATCGCCGAATGGAGGGTAAAACCTCCGTCAAACACACTTTGCAGACAAAAGCGACCAAATTCAATCAAGATAAAACCCATATTTGCATTCTATGAATTTCCAGTATTGTTTGTTAGTTTACTACCCTTGGATTTTCCGTTGCAACGAATCAAGATAAAACCCATATTTGCATTCTATGAATTTCCAGTATTGTTTGTTAGTTTACTACCCTTGGATTTTCCGTTGCAACGATTCCTTGTCATTTGAAAATATCACAAATTCTTTCACAGATTTTAATTTTTACATTCTTTTTCAAATAAAAAAATTCAGAAAGACATTTCAGCGAGCGATCTTTCCCAAAAGGGTTACTCAACTGGAAAACCCTTGAGAGTCAAAAGACCACTCGAAGAGAATAAACTTATTATTATTACCTAAATTGAGACCTTAGCAGTTAGGTATACAGTGATTTTAAACTTCTATCAAACAAACCAACAAGTACCTCTATCAAACAAAACAAACGGACACAAACCTACAACAAACAAACACCTCTGTATATCAAACACAAAAACTGCGGGCCGAAATGTCACAGTGTTCCAACGCCCTGACCTAGCTCAACGAAATAAATATGTCAATCGGTTACAGTCGAGCGGAACCTATATCAAACACGAAAAAACTGCGGCCCGAAATGTCACAGTGTTCCAACGCCCTGACCTAGCTCAACGAAATAAATATGTCAATCGGTTACAGTCGAGCGGAAACTTCCAACATGCAAAACATACAAACCAGGTGAACAATCCATAAAGTTCTGCTCCGGGGAGACGGGCTTGACCAGTCTGGTGTGAACATCACACGGCTTCTACCAATCAATGTTCTTGAGGCTACCAATTTAAGTAAAGCAATTTAAGCATAGGCTGGATAACTTCACAATGTCAAGATGATGTCCAATGACGGCGGGATACTTCCAAGGCGGGATAGAGCAACAATGTTAGACCAGACATCCGCTTCTTCTAAGTAATCTAAGACTTTTCCTAAAGCAATTTAAGCATACTCGTAGACTGGCTAACTTCACAATGTCAAGATGATGTCCAATGACGGCGGGATACTTCGATCCCGAATGACTTAAAATTAACAAAGGAAAATGGGCGGTTTCTAGCAGGTACTTTCTCATTGCTTTCTATTAGGTTCAGTGATTTCAGTGGTATAAGGAAGTTATTTGAGAATGATTTCATAAAAAATCATGGGATTTTTGATACAACTTAACCAATTCCTCGCACCCTGCACCCTACCCACTCTGAGTGGGGCCGGGAAAAGGCAGAAAGGGATTGCTCAAATGATTACACACCTGTATACTAACCGAGTACAATGCTGCCTAACTTTAGTGATCTATTTATTAACTGGTGCATTACATGTGGCCCCTTTCGGTGTCAGGTCGAATTCCCCGGCAGGTTTCCAGTCTATAAGAGCCCCCGGAATGACTTGGTGATCCAGAAGACATTGATGCCTGCCACTCACGTTCAGATCGTCTGACAGGCCTCGGTCCTTCAGACAGTCAGCGTGAGTGCACGTCATGAGAATCAGCGAAAGACATCTCCTGAGCCCGTTGTCAATGAAAGGGTACCCTGTACCTACTGTGTCTCGGAATGTAATTCTGGTGTTACGCATTTCCTGTCCAATCTCCTTCTCTCAATGAACTCAACTCATTAACTAACTCTCAATGAATTAACTCATTTGACGATAATGCTCCCGAGGTGCTTTCTCATTGGAGGACAGCTCAGTCTCTTGTCCAGCTTGAATTAGAGAGGCATAAAGACAGTCAGTAAAGCCAAGGAATACCGAAATCGCTGCCGAATTTTGAAGAATGGACCAGGAGGTATTCATTATACTCAAGTTGTTCCAAAATTGTGACCAGGTTTTGAAGATTGGATGAGAGATAGAAAGTGAGAAACACAAAATCCCTTTGAAGTTTTGTCTTTTCTTAGTATCTGTAAATATTGAGAAGCTATAAACCCTTTTCTTGGCAGGCTAAATCACCAAACCAGTCATTATTAGGCTCCCATCCCCATCGACTACAAAATAACAAAGGAAAAAGGACTGATTCTAGCAGGTTCTTTCTCATTGCTTTCTATTAGGTTAAGTGACTTCAGGGGTACGAGTATTAGGAAGTTATTTGAGAATGATTTCATAAAAAAGATCCATTACGTCCATCCTCTGTATCATTTTTAGTCGATTTAGTATAAGCAGTTCTTTATTTAGACTGTCAGCTCAGAACAGAATAGAGTTCTAGAGAAGGTAAAGCAATTTAAGCATACTCGTAGACTGGCTAACTTCACAATGTCAAGATGATGTCCAATGACGGCGGGATACTTCCATCCCGAATGACTTAAAATTAACAAAGGAAAATGGGCTGATTCTAGCAGGTACTTTCTCATTGCTTTCTATTAGGTTCAGTGATTTCAGTGGTATAAGGAAGTTATTTGAGAATGATTTCATATAAAAGATCAAGAACGCGGGATAGAGCAACAATGTTAGACCAGACATCCGCTTCTTCTAAGTAATCCAAGACTTTTCCTACTTTATCGACAATCGTTGTGGGTCGGTTTTTACGATCACGACAGGATAGGAGAAAGCCAGCCGTCCCAAGAAAGAACATTATCCGTTCAAGATTAAGAACGCGGGATAGAGCAACAATGTTAGACCAGACATCCGCTTCTTCTAAGTAATCCAAGACTTTTCCTACTTTGTCGACAATCGTTGTGGGTCGGTTTTTACGATCACGACAGGATAGGAGAAAGCCAGCCGTCCCAAGAAAGAACATTATCCGTTCAAGATAAAATCCGCCCCGGGCGGGAATGGCGTTCGCGACCTAGAACTTACAGACTGCAGCTCTGAACTCTCTTCTAGAGAAAGCAAAGAGCAGTCCCTCAGGTCGCTGCGTCCAGCTAATGAATGATTTTCGGAACAACGGGCCTCAGTGGTTCTGATGTAGGTAAGATCTCAGAACTCAAATCTCAAATGAATTAAGTACTTTGATGTTACTTCATATTAATGACCATTTCTTTAGTGCTCCTGATGACTAAGTAATAGGAAGTGAGAAATTAAATGGAATGAGCGGAGTAGAAGAATTGGTAGCACGACAGGATAGGAGAAAGCCAGCCGTCCCAAGAAAGAACATTCTCCGTTCAAGATAAAATCCGCCCCTGGGAATGGCGTTCGCGACCTAGAACTTACAGACTGAACTCTCAATAGTCAAATCTCTGAAATCTGAATGTGTCTTTGTCTGCTGCCAATATCAGTTCTATCAACTCCGTGTGACTATACTCAATCTCACGAAGGCGATCCATTAAAATCACCTAAATTTACAAGATTTTTCCAAAGAGGAATTCTTTTTTCCCAAGGCCAAAGAGAAGCAATTTCACCCCAGTTAGGTCCCCCTAGATACCAGTCCTGCTTCTAATAGTACCTCATCTATTATAATGTGGATTATTTTAGTTCAGTTTGAGTCCGGGACTGGAACGCGGTTCTGATGTAGGTAAGATCTCAGAACTCAAATCTCAAATGAATTAAGTACTTTGATGTTACTTCATATTAATGACCATTTCTTTAGTGCTCCTGATGACTAAGTAATAGGAAGTGAGAAATTAAATGGAATGAGCGTGCATAGATCCATGTACATACATAGATGTATGTAGTAGGTACATATGTCTAGGTACATTAACTAGTCATGTACATCGTGTATAAACGTAAATACGTGCATGTACAACAGTTGGGCGATAGTTCCTATCCCTGGAGTAGGTGAGAATAGAATAGAATATACCCTGTTTATACTGCCAGAATGAGACTGAAAAGTCCCTTTACTCCCGCAGTCTAAACAAGGTTTTATGTATTTGGAACAAAATAGGTGTAATTTTTTGTAAATTAAAACCTTGCTTAAATTTAAAAAAAGAAGAAAAAAAAAAGAACAGACTGAAGAGAAGAGGGCCCAACACAGAGCCCTGAGGAACACCAGAGAATAGAGCCTTGGACTATTGGACTAATAGTGAAGTTATAGGGATTTGTGGAGGTATATCGTCGTAAGAGCTTTAATTGAAAAGGGTGTATAAAGTAAACCATGATAGACTAAAAATTATCAGCGAAAAATTAGATCTCCCAATGAACGAGGAGACGAGGACCGAAAAGTATCACGGCAATTATTTATCAGACCAAACCAAAGACATGGGATTGCATTCCGGAGTAACGCTTTGAAAACACTCGGGCCAAAAGTTAGAACATAATTCAAAAAAGGTAACACACAAAGTAATGGCAACTGGGTGCATATTTTCACAGAAAAGAGGGAAATATTCAGGAATGAAACAAACACTAAAGATTCTGCAAGAAATCAAAGGCAGTGAAAACGAGAACGTTATAAAAGATCAAAAAGAAGATAATTGCAGATAACACCAGAGATATCTTTTAACAAAATAACAATTACCGTCTGACTAGGTCAATAGGTAAAAGATGTTTCGTTTTTCTCTCCCCCTTTTTTTTATGGGGAGTTAGTTCTTTTTCCCACTTTTTTCTATGGGGGGAAAGGGATTTTTCCCTTTTTTATACTTTCTTTCCATTGTAGTGTGTTTAGTTACCGTCTGACTAGGTCAATAGGTAAAAGATGTTTCGTTTTTCTCTCCCCCTTTTTTTATGGGGGAGTTAGTTCTTTTTCCCACTTTTTTCTATGGGGGGGAAAGGGATTTTTCCCATTTTTATACTTTCTTTCCATTGTAGTGTGTTTATGTTTTCCGGTGTGAGTAAAATCGATGGAAGGAGAGAGGGAGATAGTTTCAAGGTCAAGGCTCCCAAAGTTCTCTCTAGGTACATGACGATATCCCTTTTTATGACTTGTGAAAGAGTTGAAGTTGAAAGTTCCGAAAAAAATCCCTTTTGAAAGGGAATTTTTGCACACATAAATTGTGCGACGAGGGGCATAATGGTTTGCCAAATTTATTTATTTGAATATTTTTTTATTTAAGTATCTATTTAATAAGTAATCTGTTCATTTATTCAATAGTGAATACCTTGGGATATCTGTGCTTTCATTAAAAAATGAACTTTAAATTCCCTCGATTATGGGGGGAAAAGTTCAAAAGTCTCGCGAACTAAAGGCAAAAATTCACTTTTTTAGTTTTTTTTTCTTTTCACATTCAGCCTTATGTAATGATTTTTCCATGTGGAACATTTTCACAGCAAAATGACCTTTCTGAAAGGGTTCGTTTTTTAAAACTATGAACGCACTAATAACTAATGAACTAATGTAGAAATACATTTAGAACTGATGTTATAAAATATAAATAAATACTGATTTTTTTTTCCTATGTCTCTATTTGAGATGGGATCGGGGGAAAATGTAAAAAAACGCGTTTCTGGTTGGTCAACTTAGCATTATATTTGTCCAGAAATCCAAAGGCTAATAGGCTTGTAATTTCAGCAATTTTAGCATTTTTAGCTTTTAATACACCTATGGAAAAAAACCTTTAATAATATTAATTGAAACTGAGTTTTTTTCCCCAGATATTCAAAATCCCTGACAAAAAGGCGATAAGCATAAGCCCGATAAAGAATCCTGCCACATTAAATAAAGCTAGAAAAAAAAAGAACTTTAATTAATTAAAATTCGTCTGCCCTTCGTCTGCATTAACCTAAACAGATAAGATTCGGTCTCGGAACGGCTGACTTTCTCCTTCCTTCCATCTTCGCTTTCGGGACGATAAGACCTCGGCAATATTACAGTTCCCTCTGTTAGGTAAACCTAAAAATAAAGATTTCTTGACCAATAAAGCATCTAAATCAGGTAAATAATGAGATTTTAACGAACTTGTCCAAAACGGCAGACACCTAAAATGACGCTTTATTTAGACGGCAATCATAATTATACCGTTAATGAACTCAAAGAAATCATCATAAAAAACGACACAACATTCTTCATTTTAACTCCTCTCTGATTTGTGCCTTAATTTTTATTGCTATTAAATCTTGGTCTCGATTTTTTTTTATATTTATCAGTTTCTCGCGTGGGCGATTTTCTTGTTAAGTCATAAATTAGAATCTAATATATTGGAGATATTATTTACCTATAATACGGCAGACACCTAAAATGACGCTTTATTTAGACGGCAATCATAATTATACCGTTAATGAACTCAAAGAAATCATCATAAAAAACGACACAACATTCTTCATTTTAACTCCTCTCTGATTTGTGCCTTAATTTTTATTGCTATTAAATCTTGGTCTCGATTTTTTTTTATATTTATCAGTTAACAAAATCGGTTAGAGAAAATGAGACTAGTTAGTGACCCATCACACGAGGCCCATCTCCCGTTGATTTTCCTGACAAGAATGGGAAAATCTTACGCGATAATAGCTCATCCCATCCCATGTGCCCTATGAAACCATCCCATGTTCCATATGAAACTGTATCTAGCAGAAGACAATCGAGTTTAATTTATGAGAGAGATCAGAAAAGATGTCCCTCCCTGTGATCTTGACAATGGAACGAAGATCAAAATTTTGATTTAATACAGATCACGCGAAATTTTCTGATCGCGCGAAAAGAAAAAGTGTCTTCCCAATCATTGATTTGATGGAAAAAGGAAAATAAAGAGAATTAAAAATAAAATAAATCAGTGAGGTTTCCAAAATATATCACAATGCTTTTAGGAATTAGCAACATTTGGGCAAACAAAACGTTATTGTCAGTTTTCAGATAAAAAAAAATCTTTTCCAGTACTTTCCAGATTAGATAGGTATACAATGCGATTTTGGTCGCTCAACATAGCGGTGGGCTATCATCTTTTTTTCAAGTGTTCAAACTCTCGAATCGCCGCTATTGACCAACACAAATTGCTCACCATTCAACTCAAAATCACCTTACTTCCTATAAAAATTTCCTAGAGGAAACAAATTTGTACAAAAAGTGAATTTATTTTTGGCAAAGAAAAAGAAGTCGAAGAAGACATGGCATTTAAGGGCGCATCGCAAAGGGCGAAATTGACAAAGGGGTGCCCTCTATCTCAAAAACCCCTCAGATCTAGGTAATTGTCACACAATCAAAATCTTAATGAAATAAATCTGTGAGGTTTCCAAAATATATCACAATGCTTTAAGGAATTAGCAACATTTGGACAAATAAAACGCTGCAGTTTTCAGATAAAAAAATCATTTCCAGTACTTTCCAGATTAGATAGGTATACAATGCAATTTTGGTCGCTCAACATACAGCGGTGGGCTATCATCTTTTTTTCAAGTGTTCAAACTCGAGAATCGCCGCTATTGACCAACACAAATCGCTCACCATTCAACTCAAAATCACCTTACTTCCTATAAAAATTTCCTAGAGGAAACAAATACTGTAATTACGATTGGCAATCACAGATCTGGAGAAAAAGGGTTTCTCCTTGCGGGGAGAGAAATGTCATTTTCTTAGCGACAAAAGGGGTTTTGGGGAGGGTTTGCGAATTTATAATTTACGGTGGTTATTCCGCCTTTGTAACGAATAATTATATCAGATCACATGGGATTTCGAGGGACGAAAATTGGATTGAATTTAATTTCGACAAATCGGATGAAATAATAAAAGTCAAATAGGGAAGATAACTAAAGTCAAACAGGGAAATGATGTTTACACACAGGGAACACTTTATTAATTTCCGTGCTCGGTAGCCCCGGGCCGAATTCTCATCCCCGAGTCCCCATTCCAAATCAACAGCCCCATTTGTACCACCCTTCCCCCAAATACAGGGTTTTAGAACGGCGTCTTTTCGTTGGCATTTTAACTGTTAAACCAACTAACAAAACGAAGTTTTTTTTTCCTGGCATTTTAACTTTTTAACCAGCTAACAATTTTATTAAGCTTAATACAGGTAGGGAGTTCCTCATCAACAGCCCCATTTGTACCGCCCTTCCCCCCAAATACAGGGTTTTAGGACGGCGCCTTTTCGTTGGCATTTCAACTTTTTAACCAGCTAACAAGCTACATATATGGCACCTACGCGTACATCCACAAGGAATCGTGAAGCAAGCTCCTCAAATGAGGTATATAATAATTAATGAAGCCCAGACTAGTTAGCTTAGGCCTTAGAGGATATAGTGTACATATCTGCCTTGTAAGCTCTAGGAGGCGGGTTCAATTCCCCCCAAGGGCGAACTTTATCCTGAACAAATAAAGCCAGCCACTCACATCAGGTGGACCTGACAGGCGGACCTGATCAGCGTAAGGTTAGTTCTCAGAACGGCTGGCTTTCTCCTAACCTGTCTTACAAGCAAGGAGTTCCTCGAATAAGCATGGTAATGAAAGAAGCCCAGACTAGTTAGCTTATAGAGGATATAGTGTACATATCTGCCTTGTAAGCTCTAGGTCGCGGGTTCAATTCCCCCCAAGGGCGAACTTTATCCTGAACATATAAGGCCAGCCACTCACATCAGGTGGACCTGACAGGCGGACCTGATCAGCGTAAGGTTAGTTCTCAGAACGGCTGGCTTTCTCCTAATCTGTCCTCCTTCTCTCTTTGGTTTCGGGACGACCTACCTCTAGGTAAGTCCTTTTATGAACAGGTTTTAAAAAAAAGAGCTCTTAGAATGTTTTTGTTCACCCTGTACACGCGTCAGGATTTCAGCATATTTGATCGTAAATTAGCAATCTAATGGGAAAGCCCTCCTGACTTCCGGTGTTTTTCATATTGGCTTTTTTTTCTCCCAGCATAACGAACTGTTCCCCCAACTATTTCACCGTCAGACAGATTTTATGAAACATTTCCCTCCCCCTCCTCCCTCTAGAATGTTTCGTAAATTTTCAAATGTTCAACATCAGTGGCGTAGCCTTCATGAAAGTTAGGGAGGTTTCCCTCCCTTTCAGACCGGTATCCAGGTTTTTATCGAGGGGGACGGGGAAAATCCAAACAGTAGCTTACGGGGGGGAGGAAAAAAAATGCAGCCCAGCCTACTGTAAAGGAAGAAAATAAAAATCTGAAGGGGCCCACGAAATACGGCCCTGCTTCCCTTTTTCTTCATGACCCTCTCCCCTTTATTGCAAGATTACAACTTACCGAGAATGGTAAGTTATTACTTAGTCGTGATTTACCGTAGATCGACATACTGTGTTCGGTTTCGGTTTTATAGCTTCCCCCTTTGAAAATCTCACCCCACGCCACTGCTTTATGAATGCCCTCTACCTCGTATGTTTTCAAACATTATTACTTATTACGAAACAAGATTTTCAATTACCTACACATACCTACCTGATACATCCCTTTACACCGTCCCTTTTGCTCAAAATTTTAGGCAAATAACATCGTCAAGTGGCTTGTAATTTATTTTAACTGAAGGACCGGCGATTTTATCTGTTTTTGGAGGCTCATAGCCCCAAGAGTACGGACGGGACCTATTCCAAGAAGCTCTTCACATTTCACATCATCATAACCTCGCTTTACCTGCCTCTGTGGTAATGGTAATAGTGGTCAAGAGTCAAGCCTATGGAAAGGAATTTTTGAGAAGACGAAGAAGAAAGACGAAGAAGAGAGAAGAAGAAGACGAAGAAGAAGAAGAAGAAGAAGAAGAAGAAGAAGAAGAAGAAGAAGAAGAAGAAGAAGAAGAAGAAGAAGAAGAAGAAGAAGAAGAAGAAGAAGATGATGATGACGAGAGAAAAAAAATGGATTGTCATGCTGACCTCTTGACTTGAACTAAAAAACAGCTTGGGATCGAAAATTTGAAGCATGTCCCTCCTGCTGCCTCCATCCAATCTCTATCCAAACTCGATCGTACTTAACAATGTAGCACGGAGCTCACTGGCTCTCAACTCTCATATTGTAACAAATGGATTTCATATCAGCATGTACATGTACCTTGGTTAACCTATTCGTACGTCGAGCTATCAGAACTATTAATGTTTGGACATCCGTTGTAAATACTATTTTAGTACAAGTAGGTACTTGTAAGTATCCACATTGTTAAACATAACTTGAGTACAATGGCGCTATCAGAAATCTGGCGTGAACAAAAACGGTTGAAGATCTTGTTGTGGGGCAAAATCGGGACTGAGGGACCACAACATGTATGCTCGCGGATTGGTAGACTTTAAAAAAAATCTCAAATCCTTCTTCTAATCATCTTCATAATTTTGACGTCTGATTCAAAGCTTTATGTAATTCAAGATCTGGTTCAAGCACCTTGACCATCAAGCGAGCAGAGAGGGTATTGGTTTTGCTTCTCTTAGTAAATTAGATCTAATGGCTATCTCATAACAAATTAGACATCCGTTTTCTTCCATCATTTGTAGTTTTTCCTCCACAACTACCTGAAAATGGCTACTTGGTCTGTGGCGTATATCTCTCGTAGCGCTGTCAAATTTTCTTGACTTTGCTGGCGAGCCAAGAGGATATTGGTTTTGTTTAGTAAATTAGATCTAATGGCTATCTCATAGCAAATTAGACATCTAATCCGTTTTCTTCATTCATTTGTAGTTTTTCCTCTACAACTACCTGAAAATGGCTACTTGGTCTGTGGCGTATAATGTCTCTAGTAGCGCTGTCAAAATTTGACTTTGCGGGGCGGAGTGCAACCATTTTAAATTCGAGGCAATACCTAATATCGTCCAAAAATACTATGAATTAGTTAAAGACTTCATTCATGCATCATGCACATATCTCAGGAACATTTACATGGTTTGCTAACTACATAAATAATGGATAAATACCTATCTCTAGAGTTTTTCGAGCCGCATTTTGACAGCAGAAACAAGGTGTATTGATGTAGCTTTCCAAGAGCTTTCTTTTAGAAATTGAGCTTTCTCAGAGGAAAAAAAGAACACATAATTACAACCCTCCACTTGTAATGTAATGAAGTCCAGGGGTGTATAATTAACAAACAAAAATCTTGCGTTCCTAGTCCACAAATTGTAGGTTGTGGTCGCTATGAAATGATTTTCCACTTTCGTGCACTGATTCAATTTTAATTGTTATGTTATTATACTTATTATTAAGGAACTTGAGCTCTGTATTAATAGTTTACCTCTAAAATGCTCTAGTCTAGAGAATAGCTTATACATCTAATCTACTCTAGAGCTAAGTTTAAAGCTACGAAAGTAGGAAACCAAGTAGGTACCTAGGTTCCTAAATAGCATTTGAGGACCTGGGTGCAAAAAAGGGCAATAAATGAAAATCATCAAATTGAGATATTTAACTTTAAAGTTTTCAATTTTTCATCAAAATTCTTGGAAAGTGTGTTTACAAAAAACGCTGTAACTCATCGAAAAAAAAGTTATCACTGCAGTTCAAACGCTGGAAGATAGAGCGCACCACGTTCTGTTCAAAAACCGTTTTACGCAAAAAGGGCAAAAATCCATATTTCCCTTTTTGCACCCAGCTCCTCATTTGAGGTGGCTTTGTTGGCCGTTGAGAAATCTTAGGATGACTATGACTATATATAGCGTCATGACAACAATAACTCTGAGGTAGGCCACCGGTGCAGTAGTTTCGTAGATTCGTATAAGTTTGACTCATCTCTTGGGGCAGTGGCCCCTACACCTAAACTTCAGAGTGGATTTTTTGCTTTTTGTGGTTGATGTTAGCAGCAGTTACTAGTCAGTAACTCAGTAGTCCACAAAGATACCATCATGGAAAGGAGGTGTTCTGAAGATGTTTAATACGTGAGAAGGAGGAGGACGAGGAGGTCAGATTTTTCTTTAATTAATTATCATCCAAGATGTTCAGACTCAATCAAACTCATATTACCATCTCTTCACTCCCAAGAGTCCTAAGCCCAAGCTACCATTGGTGGAGAAGAGTGTAACTGATCTTCTTTAATACAATCAAAAACAATGTCATTTCTTTGTGTTATTACAACTTCGGTGCTCACTGCAGCATTGTAGGATTTTACAAATAATCTCTTGATATACAATCATGTTTAATTGTTTTTTAATCAAACAAATTTCACACGTCTACCTTGTAAGTGCTAGGTTCGATTTCCGGCCCGGGGCAGATTTTATCCTAAACAGATAAGGTTCGTTCTCCGAACGGCTGGGTTTTTATCCTGTCATTCCTTCTCTCTGCGATTTCGTTCTAATAAGTCCTACGTTATTACCGACGTTACAGTTTACCCAATCAAATTAAAAAAAAAAACAAAAAAAAATCTGACCCGAAGTATCAGAAGAAGCTCTGGAATTGGCCCATCTGACTAATTGCATCCAATTAACACCATTGACCTTTTCCAACCTCAGATTCCGCGCGAAGGAGAGTGTGTGTAAAAAACAAAAATATAGAAAATACGTAGATAGGTATATAAAACAATATTATTTCCTACTAGCCACATACCTACTTATCTATAAAAAAATAGATAGATATAGATATAGGTATAAAAAGTACAAAAAAATAAAGGTGAAGTGGTCTGTCACGCCCCCCAGATCAAGATGCTTATCAGTCTCGCACCTAATAACTCATGGACTGTGAAGTCCTCGTTAATGAAGATTTAATGCCATCGGGGCGGACTGGGTTGGACAGATAGTCAGATTTCAGACTAGACTAATATTATTTGATCGCTTTTGATTATTTTGGATAGGGCCTACGTGAACTAGAGGGGAGATATAGGGTCTTTTCAGAACCATTTTTACTGAGAATAGAATCAGAGTGTAAAAATTGCAACGGTAGAAATCTAGAAATCCTAACCGAAAGCTTTTATATGACAAATTGGGGGCTTTCTTCTGAAAGACATCGTCTAGAAACCTTATTTGAAGTTAAGTAAGGTTTATAAACTTATCTGTAAACTTTACCTATGAAATATATGAGACCTTGTTTAGACTGCGGGAGTAAAGGGACTTTTCAGTCTCATTCTGGCAGGATAAACAAGGTATATTCTATTCTATAATGAATATCTTCTTTACAAAGAATACAAGACACAAAAGAACCAAAAAAGCACAACCCCCATCCAAAGATTCCAAAGTAGTAACTTAACCTAAAATGATTAGCTGATCCCTAGAGGAATTTAGCTATATCATTCCTAAAGGGGATTCAGCTAAAATATCATAATTAGTGGATGTGCCAAATTCACCAGTTGAAATATCTTTCTGATATCTTCCGCTTTCTATGTAGTTAGAGGGCTGTGTCAAAAAATCACATCATAATCAGCCTCTCATGGGTTAACCAAATCTTTTCCAAACAAGCGTCCCAAGCAAAATCTTACGGTGTGATGATTTAACCAAATCTTTTCCACACATCTGTGGTGTGATCTGTGATGATTTAACCAAATCTTTTCCACACATCTGTGGTGTGATCTGTGATGATGACTTAACCAAATCTTTTCCACACATCTGTGGTGTGATCTGTGATGACTTAACCAAATCTTTTCCATACATCTGTGGTGTGATCTGTGATGACTTAACCAAATCTTTTCCACACATCTGTGGTGTGATCTGTGATGATTTAACCAGTGATGGGTTTAACCAAATCTTTTCCAAACAAGCGTCCCAAGCAAAATCTTACGGTGTGATGGGTTAACCAAATCTTTTCCAAACAAGCGTCCCAAGCAAAATCTTACGGTGTGATGATTTAACCAAATCTTTTCCACACATCTGTGGTGTGATCTGTGATGATTTAACCAAATCTTTTCCACACATCTGTGGTGTGATCTGTGATGATTTAACCAAATCTTCAAAATCTTACGGTGTGATGATTTAACCAAATCTTTTCCAAACAAGCGTCCCAAGAAAAATCTTATGGTGTGATGAGTTAACCAAATCTTTTAAACACATTTGTGGTGTGATCTGTGATGACTTAACCAAATCTTTTCCACACATCTGTGGTGTGATCTGTGATGACTTAACCAAATCTTTTCCACACATCTGTGGTGTGATCTGTGATGATTTAACCAAATCTTTTCCACACATCTGTGGTGTGATCTGTGATGACTTGACCAAATCTTTTCCACACATCTGTGGTGTGATCTGTGATGACTTAACCAAATCTTTTCCACACATCTGCATTATTCTGAGCCAAATTAATGGCTTCACCCCCATCGGGCCACTTCCACAGGAAATCATTGCTCATTTTATTTCGCGTTAAATGAGGCTCATCCAGAATCTTTCGCTACTGTGTTCTTTATTTCATCTTTCTTTCCGTTTTCTTTCCTTACTTTCTCTTCCGTTTTTCCTTTTTACTTGAATTACTTATTTTCCCTTTAGTTACTTACTTTCGTTTTCTATATTATACTTTTCTCTCTTCCTTCCCTTCGCTTAGTGAGCTGGAAGTGAGCGAAGGAAAATGGAAGGTCGAACGAGTTTGAAGGAGGAGGACGGGGAAAATGAAATTAGAAATTTAAAATGTACTATGTTCTATTGACATGTTCCCGCCAAACACCGAATTAGGAGAAATGAAACGCCGAAATTATTCACCCCACTTTGTCCCATTTTATCTTCAGGAGGAGAATTATTTTAAAATTTCGTCCCGAAACCGGTGATTATGGACTCAAATTTAGAGGAAAAGATTGAGACCCAGGCAACACCTACTTACTACTTTTCTCTGCGGGGGTAAAGGGACTTATCAGTCCCGTTCGGGCAGGATAAACAAGGTATATTTTTGTATTTTTTTATTATTATTTTTTTTAATATTTAAACAAGGTTTTTTTTATTCACATATGTTTAAACTACACCTATGAAATATATGAGACCTTGTTTAGACTGCGGGAGTAAAGGGACTTTTCAGTCTCATTCTGGCAGGATAAACAAGGTATATTCTATTCTATTCTATATTCTACTCTATTCTCTTTTCATGTCTTTTTCTCTTCTCTTCTATTCTATACCCATGTAGGACAGACCACCAGTAAATTAGTGACCAAAATAGATAGGAAATAAGTGGTCTTCTTTCTATCCTACGCCTCTGACCGAGTCAGTCTTAATTAAACAGTTTTATGATTCATTTGATCTGGTCATAAAAAGAATCCTACTACGAATTTTTAATATTGAAAAATACTAAAAACTTCTTGAGGACTTTCAAATCAACTTTGGAAGAAGAAGAAGAAGAAGAAGAACTGAAGAAAAATCCAAAGAAGAAGAAGAACTAGACCCAAAGATAATTCCAAAGAAGAACTTGGGCCGAAGATAATTATTCATTAGTAAACATCGTCCCAAGCCCACTCAGCATTAGTTGTGTTGTGTTGACAAAGCAAGGAACAAATTAATAATTCAGAAACTCTTCAGATAAGGTCCGAACAGAATCGTTCAAAAATCTGGCAACCAGTGGCGGCTGGCTTGAAGAATTTTTCACAAGGTGCCCAAAAACAAAGATAAAGTAAAAA
>NW_007380838.1:0-2833 GCF_000475195.1 Diaphorina citri
AATTATTTCAAAGGTAGGAATTTTGACAATTATTCCAAAGGTAGGAATTATGACAATTATTCCAAGGGTAGGAATTTTCGTTAGAATCTGACGATTCGCAAAAAGCGAAAGATTTAAATGACATTGTAAATATTTATAATTTTAGTTATGATAACAATAGTAATACCAAAGGCAATTTGGTAGGTTTTAATATTGACACTTCATTCTCTGGTGATAATGTTAAAGATAAAGGAACTCATGATTGTGTACAACCAAATCTTCAATCAATTAGTAGGAATCATGTTAAGAATTATGAGTTTGAATATTCTATTAACCATGAAGATAATCCTCACTCATCAGATTCTCCCAATATCCATCACTTGGTAATTGAAAACTATGGATATGCATATTATAATAAAGTGTGGGAGAACGTTCATATTGCATGTAGCTTAGAATATGCTATTGATCTATACGAAAATGGGAAGGAAGACTCCACTCGAATTGCTGTTGATATATCTAGTGAAATTATCAATAACAAATTTGAAAAAGTATCGAGTCCTGTACGTATTATACAGGAACACAATACTAAAGCAGACGTTCATCCAATAACTCATAGTAATGATGATGTCATATTAAGTACTGACGATAAACACAATGATAATAGGAATATAATCATAAAATTAATGCACCTCAACATTCAATCATTAAGATACAAAACGTCTGAATTAGAAGCTATAACAAAAAGTAGTGAAAACTTGGATTTCCAGTTTGACTTCATTTGTCTAACAGAACATTTTCTCTTAAAGCTCGAAGTTGAAGCACTTTTACTTGACGATTATCAAGTAGGATCATATTATGCCAGAGGCTATGCTAGAGGGGGTTCTTTGGTCCTTGTTCACAAAAAGTTTGTATCCACACCCCTAGAAGAAATTAATAACATTTCAGTTGAGTGAACTTTCAGGTGTAAAGGTAGAAGCGGTAGATTTATACATTATTACATTCTACAGATCTCCAAATGCTCCCTTCACTGATTTCATTTCCATTCTTGAGGATGCCTTGATCAAAATTTATAAGAAGCAAAAAGTCATTGTTTGTGGAGACTTTAATGTCCATTTTCTATCAAAAAATACACAAGCACATATTGTATGTGACTTATTTGCTTCTTATGGGTTTTTACCCCAAGTAAAGGAACCTACTCGTGACGAAAATTGCCTAGATAATATTTTTATCAATATGCATGACTTTGATAGTTTAACTTATGTTCATGAGTTCAATTTATCCGACCATCGAGCCCAAATATGCAAAGTAAATATTTGGGACTTTACTAAAGAAACTGAGAAAATTAAGTATAGGCCCATAACTGATCAAGGAAAACAAAAATTTTACGATGCTATTCAATCCGCAAATTGGAAAACTTATGCACTCTAGTCATATGGGGTATCAAAAGAACAAAATTTTTGTGAGAGATACTGTTTTTTGGCCTAATCTTTATTCTGATTTGAAATTTTATATTATGAATTGTAATACATGTAACAAATTTAAACCAAATAATGTCAAAGAACCTTTAATCCCTCATGAAGTACCATTTTATCCATGGGAAAAGGTTGGTGTAGACTTTTTTGAGTTTAACAAGTGTCATTATCTGATTATAGTTGATTATTATTCCAAGTTCTTTGAGACAGCCTTGCTCCATAGCACTAACAGTAACTCACTCATTGGGCAGTTTAAAAGTATTTTTTCAAGACAAGGGGTCCCAGCCCAGTTGATTTCTGACAGGGGTCCACCTTTTGATAGTGCTGAATTGAGGAAATTCTACAAAGAGTGGAATATAGAGCATCACTCTTCCTCTCCCTACTATCCCAAATCCAATGGGTTAGTGGAGCAAACCGTCAAGTTAGTGAAAGGTACACTCATGAAATGTAAGGAATCAGATGATGACCCATATTTAGCATTATTACATTTGAGAAACTCTTATTCTGATGGTCAGGAACCACCATCAAAATTATTATATGCTAGATTATTAAGAACTAATTTGCCTGTTTCAAAAAATCAATTACAAACTATTCCTGTTAGTTATAAAAAATATCTAAGTAACTATAGAAATCGAAACAGAAGGATGAAAAAATATTATGATAAAGGAGCCAAGGCCCTAAAGCCATTGAAGCTCAATGAAAATATTCTTTTCCAAAAGAAGCCTGGTGACCAGTGGCAACCAGCTACAGTTTGTAAATTGCCTTCTGAGTTGAATTCTAAAAGAGCCTATCAGATTGTTACTCCTGATGGGTCATATTATGTTAGAAATAGAATTTATTTGAGACAGAGAGGTATGTCAGGTATGACTTCAACAGAGTTAGTTGATGAGGATGATGGTGTAGAGACTCATAACATTGATTCTTCTCATGATGAGTATCTGCATGGTTATCTGCCAATTGATCCTGTTGTGGTTAGTGGTTCTCAGGTTGTGGAACCTAGTGATAGTGGTTCTCAGGTTGTAGAACCTAGTGGTAGTGTTTCTCAAGTTGTAGAGCCTATTGATAGTGGTTCTCAGCTTACACAAACTCTAGATACAACTGTGACACTGGATTCTGATCTGGACCTTTCCTTACTGAATGAAACTTATCCAGATGATCCTAACGATCCAGATTGGACTCCTTAGTCATAGTTGAAGGTGTGAAAGGAGCTTGTCATTATTTACTCCTTTCACCCCCTTAGCCTTAATTGATGGTGTGAAAGAGCTTGTCCTTAATTTCTCTTTTCACCTTTAATTATTTAATTAATTAATTAATTAATTAATAAAAAAAAAAAGGACAATGTTAGAAGACTTGACAAAAATGCCTTGAAAAAATATGAAAAC
>NW_007380838.1:8280-14718 GCF_000475195.1 Diaphorina citri
AAAAGGGGCAAGTCATTGAAGAATATACTAAATAAAAGCGGTCCCATGTGACTACCCTGACCAACTCCCGATGATACTTCAATGGATGACGAAATGGCGTTACCAATCCGGACCTGTTGAGATCTGCCATTGAGATAGCTAGAGAGCCAAAGAAGAAAACAATCACCAATACCGAAGGACCTAAGTTTAGCGATAAGAAATGATACGTTGACCCGATCGAACGCCTTAGCCACATCAGTGTAAATAGCATGGACAGCTTGACCGGATTCAAAGGATTGAAGAATATCGTGCTGATAGCAGAGCAGGTTAGTGACAGTTGACCTCCGAGCGGTAAAACCATGCTGATGATCCGTTATAAAGTTTTTGGAAGCGAAAGCCAACTTAACAGAAATCAACTTATCCATAACCTTGGGAATGAAGGACTGAATACAAACTCCGCGATAATTGGCAACATTGCACCTATCTCCAGATTTGAAGATAGGGATAAGAAAGCTCTTTTTCCACTCATCAGGGAAAACTCCTGTAGACAGAGATTTATTAAAGATGACACAAAGTGGACGGGCTAAAGTAGAGGAAAATCGCTTCAAAATGAAAGACGGAATATTATCCGGACCAGAAGAAAACTTTGATGGGAGGGAAGAGAGCGCTTTAAGAACTTCTCCTTCAGAAAAGCAACAATTATTGAAGTCCATGTAATCATTATACTGGTAATCAGGAACAGGCTGGTCAGATTTCCTGTAAACGGATGAAAAAGATTGACCAAAAAGGTTGACCGTTTCTTGAAGGCTAGAACAAGTCAGTTAGCCATGACTCTGTCAGGAAAATTATGTCATAAGAACATAGCTCAACGCTACGTTTTAACATGTCAAGTCGGGTCCGAAGACCACCTACATTATGATAATAACAACTCAAGACTTTTTTGGTGGATCCTTGGATCTCGTGTTTTTTGGAGAGATACCAGTGAGGGGAGATTTAACTACGCCATCAACCCCAGTTCCAATAGTCCTGGCTTTGGCGGGGGATTTAACCGCCCCACCAACCCCAGCCACAGTGTTCTTGGACTTAGAAGCTGCAACTTTATTGGTCATAGTTTTTTTCCCTTTGCTCGCCTTCGAGGGAGCAGGAGCACTGCCGCTGTCACCAGGTGTTGTTGAATCAAAGGCTTCAACTACATAGGATTTCAGAAGTTTCCCAGAGAAACGCTTGATAAGAGCACCCTCTGGCCATGCTTCCTCACATGACACCAGGCTTGACTGATGATCCGGAACGACGACATGAAATGAGGTGTAAGATTCGTGCTTAGTCTTCAACTTGGAACATCTCACCGATGTTAAGTCTGGCACACTGGATAACAGGGTCTCACCCAATTTCTGTGACGACGTCTCAGGAGCAATCCTTGTGACAAACAGCTGGAAACTCTGAACATTTGGGACCGAATCTATATCAGTCTTACGAGATCCAATGATCATCAAAGAATCACCGGGTTTGGATTTGGATTGAGATCTCCGAGGAGCTCCACCGCCGGCATTCCCGGAAGTCCCAGATTTGACCACACCAGCAAATGAATCACACACCACTCCAGCCGTGCGAGACTCCAAGCTGGCAATTTTCTCGTTGAGCAAAGCTATAAGTTGTTCTTGCTCCAACAAACGTTTTTCAAGTTGCGAAATGTAGCGCTCGGTGTCAACCATTATCACAGATCGAATATCACAGGTGTAAGAAGTTGCAAAAAATAAAATGAAATATATCAGGAATTGTGGGTGCGCTGGGATTCGAACCACGAACACTCCGATTGATGATTCAAGGAGTACTCCGTTACTCCACGCTCAGTGATTGAACTGGTACGCAGGTAGACGACTACTTGATAACAGAGTTATCAGTAATCAATGGTATAAATTAATCAGAGTGTTTCAAGGTCAACTTTTAAAACTTTGTGCGAGGGTCTGTCTCTATGATGACGTAACACAAATTAATACAAAGAAATTATCACAGAACAAAGAAATTTTGTAAAGTTTGTGATTTTGAGACAAGAAAAACTGTTTTTACATGTATTTTTCCTATGGCGCACATTAAAAGTGGACACACTGTATATTTTAGATAACTGAATACATCAGTGAAGGCTATGCAACACGCATAGAGCTCAAAGATAAGCAAGAGCTGGCTTATTACATGCCGCACCATGCAGTGGTACGTCCAGACAGGGCGACTACAAAAGTAAGAATAGTATTTGACCTCAGTTGTAAAACGCAATCAGGTCTCTCTCTGAATGAGATGTTGTATGCAGGTCCTACTCTCTATAAAAATCTGTTTCAACTTCTAATATCATTCTGCATGTTTCCCATTACATGTACGGCTGACATTCGGAAAATGTTCCTGCAAGTATACGTCGACAAGGAAGACCAGAAGTTCCAGCGCTTCCTTTGGCGTGAGAGTCCCCAAGAACCTCTGCAATGTTATCAAATGGAGAGAGTTGTGTTTGGAATGAGGCCCAGTCCTTTCTTAGCCCAGCGCATGCTCAGACAACTGGCTAAGGATTATGAGGATGAGTTTCCATCAGGATCTCATGAAGTAAGCCAGTCATTCTACATGGATGACTTCCTCTCTAGTTTCATGAGCGAAACTGAAGCTGTGAGTACTATAACAGAATTAGTAAGCACCTGTGACAAAGGAGGTTTTCATTTGACCAAGTTTGCCTCAAATAATCTAGACATTCTATACCAGAGGAGCTTCATGCTCAGTGAGGTAGAGTGGGGTTCAGATTCCTACTTAAAAGTACTTGGCATTCAGTGGAATCCAAAGGAAGATACCTTTTCATTTTGTGTGAATTTGTCAGACACAAAATGTTCAAAAAGAAGTATCCTAAGTACTGTGGCAAGAATCTTCGATATTCTTGGTCTAAGTCCAGATGATAAGAATTCTGAAGCATGTGAGAGCAGTTTCTTCATTGGAGCAGTGAATCATCACAGTAATTCATCTCAATGGAAAGTTCTGGTAAAGGTAAATAATGTGTACCCCCGACCCACAACCCACTTCTGATAGCGATAGCGATCAGTCATCAATGCTTTCTTCGCTGAGTGATTTTAGTTCGCTGACGCTGAGTGATTTTAGTAATGATGGCTCTGGGCTGAAAAATGTCCAGCAAGCAAAGCCAAATGTAACAGTTGCGGTAAAACAGGCCACTACTCCAAAATGTGTAGAAGAAAAGTTCATGGTGTACAAAAACATGACATGAGTCCAGATGATAAGAATTCTGAAGCATGTGAGAGCAGTTTCTTCATTGGAGCAGTGAATCATCACAGTAATTCATCTCAATGGAAAGTTCTGGTAAAGGTAAATAATGTGTTATTACCTATGACTATTGACACGGGGGCTGAAGCCAATGTTATGAGTTTAGCCAGTTTCAAGGAGGCTGGACTACCTATGTCC
The DNA here is from genome assembly GCF_000475195.1 of Diaphorina citri. Classification (NCBI taxonomy): domain Eukaryota; kingdom Metazoa; phylum Arthropoda; class Insecta; order Hemiptera; family Psyllidae; genus Diaphorina; species Diaphorina citri. Next base: position 11,707 of record NW_007380838.1, read on the forward strand.
AGTATCAAACCAACATCAAAATTGACGGCGTATGGTGGAGCAGTCATTCCTGTTGTTGGACAATGTTTGTTAAAGTGTCAAGCAAATAACATCAATCTTACAATTAGATTTTTTATTTGTCAAACTAACCAACCAACTGTGCTAGGTAGCCAGGCATGTGAAAATTTTCAGTTAATTAAAAGGGTAGGATCAATTTTCAAAGACCAATTTGGCTCTGAGTATCCATCGAATAGACTTGGTTGTTTACCCGGGTATGTCAAAATTGAGTTGAAGGAAAATGCAGTTCCTAATGTAGATCCTCCAAGAAGGATTCCTTTTAAGTTACTTGATACTTACAAGGCTGAGATAGACAGAATGTGTCAAATGAATGTCATTAAAAAATTGGACAAACCTACAGAATGGTTGAATTCTGTTGTATTGGTTGAGAAGCCGGATGGCTCGCTTAGGGTTTGTTTGGACCCAAGACCATTGAATAGAGCCATCATGAGGTCTCAATATCAGTTACCTACAATTGAGGACATTAGATCTAAATTGGTAGGAGCGCAGGGTGTGGACTCATTGGAGAAAAAGTTGTAGTTTGTAGTGGAAAATGACGTACAAGAAAAATTCACTGAGTATAATGGTCACGGGATAAAAACTCGGGTGATAAAACCATCATAGCATACAAATTCCCACGGTATAAGCATCATAGGATAATACAATTTCATATTAGAAAACCCTTGTCAAAGAAAAAAATCCCCCAGTAAAAACTTCATTCAATTAAATTTCATAAGAGAAAACCCTCATACGGGATAATTTCACACAGTAAAAAGCTCACAGAGTAAAAATTTTGAACAAGTAAAACAATGTTAATTGTTTTGTAATTTTCATAGGTCTCCGAACATAGGTTTTAACCCAATTTTAAATTTCAAGTTTAAATAATTTTAAATTTCAAGTCCAAAGTTCCCGTCCGATTAGAGAAAAAATGGGTTCCAACAATGAAAGAAATTATAGTCTAGTGATCAAAGAAATGCACACCGTGAGCCAGGAGACTGTTGTGGATGTGGAGACCGTGAGCCAGCCCCGGCGGCCCCGGCGGATCTGAAAACAGAATCGCCACCATAAACATTAGTATGAGCACCAGTATAAACAATGGGTTGAGGGTTAACTGCAACTACATCGTTACCAGAGGAGAGAGAGGTGATAGTATTGGTAAGCGCGTCACCAAGTTCAACAGGTGACAAGTCAATAGACTCGGCACTTTGGAAACGCGAAGTCTGCTGAGAAGATAACAGCTCAGTATTCACGCTGTCATTGGAAACACCCGCCGCGCTATCAGTAAGCGGCGGGCTGACTTGATCTGCCCTCTGTTGAGAGCTTTCCATACTTTGATTGCAGTATTTCATCAAAAGGAAAGGCAGAAATCACGGTGTGGAAATTGTCACATATTAAATGAGAAGAAAAAGTAACTGGCTAAAAACAAATATTTGGGGAAATGGATTTCCCTGTCTATATAGTTATTTCTTCCAACAATAACGAGACTAGCTGGCCAAAGCATTCACAGCATCATTTCATTTCATTATCGGTCTCCGAACATAGGTTTTAACCCAATTTTAAATTTAAAGTTTAAATAATTTTAAATTTCAAGTCCAAAGTTCCCGTCCGATTAGAGAAAAAAGGGGTTCCAACAATGAAAGAAATTATAGTCTAGTGATCAAAGAAATGCACACCGTGAGCCAGGAGACTGTTGTGGATGTGGAGACCGTGAGCCAGCCCCGGCGGCCCCGGCGGATCTGAAAACAGAATCGCCACCATAAACATTAGTATGAGCACCAGTATAAACAATGGGTTGAGGGTTAACTGCAACTACATCGTTACCAGAGGAGAGAGAGGTGATAGTATTGGTAAGCGCGTCACCAAGTTCAACAGGTGACAAGTCAATAGACTCGGCACTTTGGAAACGCGAAGTCTGCTGAGAAGATAACAGCTCAGTATTCACGCTGTCATTGGAAACACCCGCCGCGCTATCAGTAAGCGGCGGGCTGACTTGATCTGCCCTCTGTTGAGAGCTTTCCATACTTTGATTGCAGTATTTCATCAAAAGGAAAGGCAGAAATCACGGTGTGGAAATTGTCACATATTAAATGAGAAGAAAAAGTAACTGGCTAAAAACAAATATTTGGGGAAATGGATTTCCCTGTCTATATAGTTATTTCTTCCAACAATAACGAGACTAGCTGGCCAAAGCATTCACAGCATCATTTCATTTCATTATCGGTCTCCGAACATAGGTTTTAACCCAATTTTAAATTTAAAGTTTAAATAATTTTAAATTTCAAGTCCAAAGTTCCCGTCCGATTAGAGAAAAAAGGGGTTCCAACAATGAAAGAAATTATAGTCTAGTGATCAAAGAAATGCACACCGTGAGCCAGGAGACTGTTGTGGATGTGGAGACCGTGAGCCAGCCCCGGCGGCCCCGGCGGATCTGAAAACAGAATCGCCACCATAAACATTAGTATGAGCACCAGTATAAACAATGGGTTGAGGGTTAACTGCAACTACATCGTTACCAGAGGAGAGAGAGGTGATAGTATTGGTAAGCGCGTCACCAAGTTCAACAGGTGACAAGTCAATAGACTCGGCACTTTGGAAACGCGAAGTCTGCTGAGAAGATAACAGCTCAGTATTCACGCTGTCATTGGAAACACCCGCCGCGCTATCAGTAAGCGGCGGGCTGACTTGATCTGCCCTCTGTTGAGAGCTTTCCATACTTTGATTGCAGTATTTCATCAAAAGGAAAGGCAGAAATCACGGTGTGGAAATTGTCACATATTAAATGAGAAGAAAAAGTAACTGGCTAAAAACAAATATTTGGGGAAATGGATTTCCCTGTCTATATAGTTATTTCTTCCAACAATAACGAGACTAGCTGGCCAAAGCATTCACAGCATCATTTCATTTCATTATCGGTCTCCGAACATAGGTTTTAACCCAATTTTAAATTTCAAGTTTAAATAATTTTAAATTTCAAGT
>NW_007380839.1:0-18680 GCF_000475195.1 Diaphorina citri
TGCATCACAAACTCGCCTCAGCTAAGTAGCTCTTCAAGAAAAAAAGATAAGACAAAGAGTGTTATCTTTTTTTTTTTTTCACGAAATTCCAGTTATATTTTTTATACATCTTATACCTATCTTACTACCTACTTATCAAAATCACAGTGTACTTGAGCGAGCAGTTCTCAAAGTTTTAGTGTCTATAATCTCGCATTATCTGATTTTAACGCAATTTACGTAGGTAATTGACTAAAAATTGACACGAGAAAAGTTAGTAAAAGGGAGGTTCAACTAGGAAGGTTTTGAAAAGTCCGGAAGGTGTCGCGAATGTAAGAACTGATATATCGTGGTCTGTGTGGTAGCATGCCCAATCGCATTATCTGATTTTAACGCAATTTACGTAGGTAATTGACTAAAAATTGACACGAGAAAAGTTAGTTAAAGGGAGGTTCAACTAGGAGGTTTTGAAACGTCAGGAAGGTGTTGCGAATGTAAGAACTGATATATCGTGGTCTGTGTGGTAGCATGCCCAATATGCCCATCCCGTAATATGTCCTCAATGGGTAAGAAGCTAAGAAGAGACACAATAGATCAGGTAGGTTTGCTGTTTTTCTTTTAATTTTTTACTTTCCTTATCCTATAGGAAGGAAAGAAATTATTTAAAGTCAATATTTAAGGGTATTTGAGTGAAATTTCGAGTGTATGGCCGCCATACACGCCTTATATGGACGCTACGCCACTGGCCATGAGGACACGAGGGTTCTCCTTTATGTGTGTCTTTTCCCCAAGGGAGAGAAATCTCGTGTTTTAACAGCTGTCAACTTAAAAGTCAACTTTCTAGCACTATTTAAACGCATTATCTGATTTTAACGCAATTTACGTAGGTAATTGACTAAAAATTGACACGAGAAAAGTTAGTTAAAGGGAGGTTCAACTAGGAAGGTTTTGAAACATCCAGAAGGTGTTGCGAATGTAAGAAATGATTATATCGTGGTCTGTGTGGTAGCATGCCCATCCCGTAATATGTCCTCAATGGGTAAGAAGCTAAGAAGAGACACAATAGATCAGGTAGGTTTGCTGTTTTTCTTTTAATTTTTTACTTTCCTTATCCTATAGGAAGGAAAGAAATGTAATCAGGTTAACTTTTTTTCTCCTGTTTTTAAAAGGCTACGAGAAAAAATCAGATCCAGAATTTGGACCCACTCGGTTTGAGAGCCGCTAATTATTTTTTGCTGATATTAGAGGTACCTGTGAATTGTACTTCAATTACTGTAAACATCCTTAGTGCATGAGGTGTGTTACTTGCTTAGAGTAGGTACTTACCAACATTTTTTCTTGGTAAAAAAAAAACAAAAAAAAAAAAAAAAAAAAAGATCTTGAAGTGCCCAACTTTTTTTTTTGAAAAAAAAAAAAAAAAAAAAAAAAAAAACAGGATCTTCAGTTTGTTTACCATTTTATCGTGTTTAAAATATTTCATAGTGTGTTTAAAGATATTTTCTATTGTGCTTTATAGTCCCTAGTAAATTGTGCAATGTAGACATAAGCAATCTACACCTGAGATGCAGTTATCTTTCATTCTGCAGGTAATGCATTTTTAATTAACCTATTAGAAATTCTAGTGTATTTAGGAGACCTGTTTGACCCGAGTTAATACTGGATCTGTGCCTAATATTAGAATAAGTATTTTTTTTTTGTTTCTTTTAGAAGTTTAATACAAAGAACTGTATCAGCTAAGGTCTTGTCGTCCCTAAATCGAAGAGAGAAGTAAGACAGGATAGGAAAAAGCCAGCCGTTCTGAGAACGATATCCGTTCAGGATAAAATCCGCCTCGGGCCAAACCAAGGACTTGGGAATCTATTTGAAAATCTATTCCAGTGACCTGTTTTCAAGTAGGTACCTACCTAGTATAAGTAGGTAAGGTGAGTATAGTGCTTTGTTTAGACTGCCAGATTAAACAGTCTAAAATAATAATAAAATCAAGAAGAAAGTCCTATACATTTCAGAAGAAGTGTAAAGGATTTTTTTTTCTTTTTTCTCCTGGTTCCTTTTTTTTCTGTTCCTTAGTTCAGCTTGTTTCGGGTAAAGATGTCTAACTCTGATACGAGTCTTGTTTTGATGAATATGTCTGATGAGTTCCCACTGTGACTCAGTACTGTTTGGTAACAGTGGGTTGGTAGTGTTTTTGTGATCAGTAAAAACAAAGTTAGGGACTCTGACAATATGTCATTAGGGATTCTAGGATTTACTAGCAGAAATCCGGTGCGAAGCGACGGATTTCGGCTAGTTTGTTATAAATAAAGCACAATATTCCATTCAATCCAATTCAATTCTTTCTTCTCTCTCTCACCTCTCTCTCTTCTTCGTTCCAGGAACGGCCGTTGCGTTCTCTTCCTGTCCCTGCGCAACTGGTCGAGTCACCTCTTCTCTCTGGAGGCCATCTTCAAGTCTCTCCTACTCCTGATGGACTCACTCCTGGTGGACACCAAAATCCAATACTCCGGCTTTGTGTTTCTTCTCGACTGGAACCAAACGTCGATCTACGCCAGTCCGACGCTACTTCGGACCATGATATCCGGACTTCAGGATTGCTCCTGGTGGACACCAAAATCCAATACTCCGGCTTTGTGTTTCTTCTCGACTGGAACCAAACGTCGATCTACGCCAGTCCGACGCTACTGCGGACCATGATATCCGGACTTCAGGATTGTTATCCGGCCCGGTTCAAGGCGATTCACTTTATCAACGAGCCGGTCCAGGTGGACGTGTTGCTTGCCCTGGTCAAACCGTTCCTTAAGGAGAAGACTCGGGATAAGGTAGGCGCTGTCTTAACTATGTTGTTGTTGTAGCGGCTTCAGCTATAGCCGAATGCAGAAACTACATCTTTTTGTATCAGCCATACACAGGGGTGAGGTGATGGTGATCATCCTTGAGAAGTAAAACAGTCGTTTGTGAGAGGCAGCACCACAGTCGCACATGATTTGTTCTGCAGTTTCTGGTGCCTCTTTTCCCTAATGTCCTAAAAAATGAATAGGTAGGTACCTGAGCAGAAACTACATCTTTTTGTATCAGCCATACACAGGGGTGAGGTGATGGTGATCATCCTTGAGAAGTAAAACAGTCGTTTGTGAGAGCCGGCACCACAGTCGCACATGATTTGTTCTGCAGTTTCTGGTGCCTCTTTTCCCTAATGTTCTAGTTTATTCTAACTCCAAGTTTTTCCTTTTCAGATAATCGTGCACGGTCAAAATCTGGACAGCCTGTACGGGTACCTACCGCGGGATATTCTCCCTATTGAAATATTCAACGGGAGTGTCCCTATTGCTGATCATCCTTGAGAAGTAAAACAGTCGTTTGTGAGAGGCAGCACCACAGTCGCACATGATTTGTTCTGCAGTTTCTGGTGCCTCTTTTACCTAATGTCCTAGTTTATTCTAACTCCAAGTTTTTCCTTTTCAGATAATCGTGCACGGTCAAAATCTGGACAGCCTGTACGGGTATCTACCGCGGGATATTCTCCCTATTGAAATATTTAACGGGAGTGTCCCTATTGCTTCCTGTATACAAAAAGAGCTAATCGTCCCTCCTGGCCCTGCTACGAGAAGAACGCTGGGCATCGTGTGAAACGGCCTTGAGAGATAACCGAGGCATCGTGTGAAACGAGCCTTAAGGGAAGAACTGATTACTTGTGGTTGTATTTTCCTTTTGAAAACGATTCCTATGGGCCGCCACATAAGATTTCCTATGATTTAGTACAGGCGCTATCACACCAAAAGAGGGGAAAACGAGCTTCAGAAAAGGCGAAATTTCTAAAGGAAAATAAAAATGTCCCTATTGCTTCCTGTATACACAAAGAGCTAATCGTCCCTCCTGGCCCTGCTACGAGAAGAACGCTGGGTATCGTGTGAAACGGCCTTTAGAGAGAACCGAGGCATCGTGTGAAACGAGCCTGAAGGGAAGAACTGATTAGTTGTGGTTGTATTTTCCTTTCGAAAACGATTCCTATGGCCCGCCACATAAGATTTCCTATGATTTAGTACAGGCGCTATCACACCAAAAGGGGGGAAAACGAGCTTCAGAAAAGGCGAAATTTCTAAGGGAAAATAAAAATGTAAATGTAAATGCAGTTTCTTTGTGTTATCCCTATTGCTTCCTGTATACACAAAGAGCTAATCGTCCCTCCTGGCCCTGCTACGAGAAGAACGCTGGGTATCGTGTGAAACGGCCTTGAGAGAGAACCGAGGCATCGTGTGAAATGAGCCTTAAGGCAAGAACTGATTAGTTGTGGTTGTATTTTTTTTTTCGAAAGCGATTCCTATGGCCCGCCACATAAGATTTCCTATGATTTAGTACAGGCGCTATCACACCAAAAGAGGGGAAAACGAGCTTCAGAAAAGGCGAATTTTCTAAAGGAAAATAAAAAATGTAAATGTAAATGCAGTTTGTGTTATTATGTCACAACTTTGTTGCTCACTGCAGCATTGTAGGATTTTCCCAATATCTCAATAATCCTAAAATCCAATGTTTACCTACATGCTGGCACCGGTCGCTATGCGCATTTACATGTCATAGCTACTCATTTTCCTCACGAGGCTGAGTGGGCTCCGCAACAGCCAGTCACGGAATCAATCATTTGCATGATACAAATTTCTTGGCCCCGCCGGGAATCGAACCCAGGTCTCCCGCGTGCAAGGCGAGCGCAGTGACCACTACGCCATGGGAGCTTCCTGAAGGAAAATACGACTAATGGAGCTAATTTCAAGACTGAAAATAGGTACCACCGACCAAAGCCCACAAAGGAAGATCAGTTATTACATGGTTCTTATTGGTTATATTTTTATGAAAAAGTACCCGTCATTTTGTGTGCATTGGTCAAAATAAATCTTGTAGGTAACCAATTTTACTAAACCTTCATTTAATACCTACCCCATAAATAGGAAAGAAGGTCTACCCCATAATAAGGCTTCAAATTTTAGGATAGTAAAACTGCAGGATAATTAAAGCCCAACTTTCAGGAATTACCTAACAAAATGTGTATAACTGTGAGTAATATTATTATAAAATTTCATGATTGTAAATATCTAAATAAATAATACGAGTATGTAAACACGACAAATGTTAAAATTTACGAACCCAAGTCAAACACGAACCTGCAATTATTTACCAATCAATTTGTGTCCAAAAACTTTTTAAACTACAGAAGGTAGGTAACTAATTACTAGGTACCATCACCTACTCGTACTAAGGTGGGTAGGTAGGTACATTAAAATTTTACAGACCTACCAAAATTTCAATGTGTTTACTTAAAATTAATTTTGGGTTAATTACCTAGGTAGGTAGTAGTTTTTCGTGTTCATCAGAGAAATATACCCCGGAGGCAGATAATAGACATTTGAAACTTGTTTCTATCTTTCTATTATCCTAATCCCCCTCTTTCCTCTTCTCCTTTTATTCGCCTCCTCCTCTTTCTTCTCCTCTTTTCCTTTACCTCTCTCCTCTTCCCAGTTTCCATTATACTCCTCTGTTTCGCCTTCTCCAGTTCTCCTTCTTCTGCTTCTTCCTCCTCCTCCTCCTCTCTTTTTCATTCTACTCTTCTATGTCGTCTTCGATCTTCCTCTCTTTTTCACTTCTCTTCCTCATTTTTTTTTTCCTTCATCTTTTCTTTCTTCTCCTCTCCTCCTCCTCCTCTCTTTTTCATTCTACTCTTCTATGTCGTCTTCGATCTTCCTCTCTTTTTCACTTCTCTTCCTCATTTTTTTTTCCTTCATCTTTTCTTTCTTCTCCTCTTCCTCTCCTACTTCGTCTTTCCCTTCTCTCCTCCTCTGAAGTGCTTTCTGTTTCCCATTTTCGTTCTTTTGGTTTCTCTTCCTCTTCTTTCTTCCACATTTTTCTCTTCTTGTCTTTTTCTGCTTCAACTATGTTTTTCCTCGTTCTTCTTTGGGATATTGCTGAAATTCATGTGTAATACCTACCGTACTACGTCATATTTTTCGCTCTAATAAGACGAAACTGAATAAAGTTGACTGATATGGGGTTTGTACTGTTGGTAGGAAAGTATAAGGACTGAGGTTTTATTGCGACCTAACGCTTACAAAGCAGAACTGCTAACCTCCAAGCCAACTAGACTGACTAACTGATGGCTATCTACCTACATAGGTACATAGGTAATACATAATTATAATGAGTACATGTGAAAGCATACATACCCTACCTACTTCCTAAACCTCATCTAACACAAATACCTGTGCATATTATTCAGGAGTATTTTCACGGTCAATTATGAGTCAGGAGGTTCTATTTTCAGAAGCTCCCCCAGGAATACCAGCATACACGTTTTCCTAGGTAAGGTTTACAGCAGGATAAACAAGGTCTCTCTATTCTATTCTATTAATAATTATTAACTCCTAAGTGAAAACTAACCACAGGGATAAGCCTGAAATTTCCCGATGCATTTCTAACAACCAACCATTCTGACCATTAGCTGTACGAGTATTATCTTCAGGTCGAATAGTTTAAGGTTTAATTAGACATTAGCTTTGAAATGCCTAGGAGGTAATACCTACCTGTGGAGCACATAACTCATTCAAATTCTCATCTGATGCTACCTACATAACTTCTCACACAAGATCTCAATTTCTCACCCCAACCATAATTACTTATATGTATAGCGTCCAGGATTTCATTGAGGGGGCATAGAATCGAAAGAATGACTTACTGGGGCTTTTTTTTTTAATCCTTGAGTTGGGATAGGTATGATACAATGTAGCGAGAGTGGGATACATAAATCTTTCAGATCCCTCAGGATAGTCTGAGATAAATACGATAGATACATTCATACTTATTTGTAATAGCTTTCAAACCTATTTCGACAAGAATCTTAAGACGGGGGCTTACCATTTCGGATTATGTCGGGATTAAATCCCGGATTGAGATAGGTTTTATAGGTATACAATATACATAGGTACATTGGTTCATCCTCGATTAATGTCGACTAGGTGTAGTCATAAAAACAAAAATTAGAAAAATAATTGTGGGCAGATGGGCCAATAAATGGTACGTTTTTTAGGTGGGCGAATAAATGGTAGATTGAAGATTCTGTAACTTTGTGAAGGTCCATCTTGACTAGGTAGGTTGAAATGACAAACGTATACTTCTTCACTATTTTTAAATGAAATAAAAAACCCAGATTATTTTTAAAAATAGTGAAGAAGTATACGTTTGTCATTTCAACCTACCTAGAATAAATGGTACACTTACCCTAGGAAATAGGAACTATGTACAGGACCGTATTTCTGCCTCAGGCCCTCAAGGATCTTTCCCTATGATCTGCTTTCGTTCCTATTCTCTTTTTCATTCCCTCTTCTACTCATTCTCCTCCTCTCTTTCCTTGTCGTCCTTCTTCTGACTTTCCCATCTCTTCTTCTCCGTCTATTTCTCCTCCTCCTCTTTCTTCATCTGCTTCTCTGCCTCTTCATTTTTCTCCTTCCCCTTCTCCTTCTCCTCCTCATATTCTTAATTGCATGAGGACCCTATAAATACGACCCTGCTATCATGTCCGTCCTTCCTAAAATAAGAACCTTTGAATCTGACCACAATCATGTACAAAAGTGTACGAGCACGAGCATACTCACCCATTTTCCCACTTCTTCATTCATTCATCCATTCATCGGAAATATCAAAAGATGTCCAAAGAATATTTTCTTTGTCTTTCGACATGATGAATAAATTATTATGGAATCGAAGGAGTTGATTTAGGGATGGGTAAATATTCTCTGAGTCGATTCAAAGAGTCGAATATTTCAAAAGAATCGTGAATCGCGATTCTTAAATTCATCCCTAGATTGATTGACATGATGAATAAATTATTATGGAATCGAAGGAGTATCAAATGAAATGAATAGTTTTAGGCTGTTTGACAGGTGTTAGAGAATGGTGAAATAAATACATCACAAGTTTCGAAGTCTTCTTCTACTTCTTCTTCTCCTCCTTCTTCATCCTCCTTCTCCTCTTCTTCTTCTTCTCCTTTTTCTTCTTCGCCTCTTCCCACGTGTACAGACGGGGTCAGCGTTTTTCGTCTGCCTCTCCATCAGTTTGACCACAATAATAGTAGTAGCCTACTGCTGGAGTAAAGGGACTTTTCAGTCCTATGCGAGCAGTATAAATAAGCACTATTATTCCTATAATAAAGCATGGTTCTCCGTGGAAAAAAATGGACTTCTTAGCAGAGGGTCTCGATGATTTGAGAAGTAAACATTCTCAAACTTTGTATGGAACAATAATCAGACCGATAGCATCCTCGACTTTGATGTTACATTCGTTCTCTTTTGACGAAATTTTCGATGACAAATTTGAAGAATACAGGCTGTATCTCGTTGATGCAGCGTTCAATTTCACCTTTCAATGCTTCAGTGGGTGTGGTTTGTTGGTGTAAACATGTGACTTTAGATACCCCCACAGAAAGAAATCCAGGGAGGTTAAATTACATTATCATCGAGGCTATTTCTCGTCACCAAAACGAAAAATGACACGATTTTGACTAGGAAAATGCTTGCGCAAAAGTGATAATTTGTTGATTTTATTATGCTAACGAGGTCTTGAATCGTTTTAGACTCCATGATGACTAATTTTGATATGTTTACAATCAATCTGTCGAAGATTGGGCAAGATAAAACAACGCACATAAAAGTTATGACTCTTTCAAATCTTGCGTTCTTATTGGGACACCCTTTAGATTCTTGGGTCCCCTTCCCCTCGCAGAAATCCTGTGTACGGACCTGCTTAGGTACATAGAATACTAATGGTAGGTAAACATTGGATTTTAGGATTATTGAGATATTGGAAAAATCCTACAATGCTGCAGTGAGCACCAAAGTTGTAACATACTAACACAAAGAAACTGCATTTACATAAAGCATGGTTCTCCGTGGAAAAAAAAAATGGACTTCTTAGCAGAGGGTCTCGATGATTTGAGAAGTAAACATTCTGAAACTTTGTATGGAACAATAATCAGACCGATAAAAGCATGGTTCTCCGTGGAAAAAAAATGGACTTCTTAGCAGAGGGTCTCGATGATTTGAGAAGTAAACATTCTGAAACTTTGTATGGAACAATAATCAGACCGATAGCATCCTCGACTTTGATGGTACATTCGTTCTCTTTTGACGAAATTTTCGATGACAAATTTGAAGAAATCAGGCAGTATCTCGTTGATGCAGCGTTCAATTTCACCTTTCAATGCTTCCGTGGGTGTGGTTTGTTGGTGTAAACATGTGACTTTAGATACCCCCACAGAAAGAAGTCCAGGGAGGCTAAATTACATTATCATCGAGGCTATTTCTCGTCACCAAAACGGAAAATGACACGATTTCGACTAGGAAAATGCTTGCGCAAAAGTGATAATTTGTCGATATTATTATGCCAACGAGTTGTTGAATCGTTTTAGTCTCCATGATGACCAATTTCGATATGTTTACAATCAATCTGTCGAAGATTGGGCAAGATAAAACAACGCACATAAAAGTTATGACTCTTTCAAATCTCGCGTTCTTATGGGGACACCCTTTAGATTCTTGGGTCCCCTTCCCCTCGCAGAAATCCTGTGTACGGACCTGCTTAGGTACATAGAATACTAAGATAGGTACAGTCGTATTTCTTTATTTTTCGTGTTCATCAGAGAAATATACCCCGGAGGCAGATAATAGACATTTGAAACTTGTTTCTATCTTTCTATTATCCTAATCCCCCCCCCTTTCCTCTTTTCCTTTTATTTGCCTCCTCCTCTTTCTTCCCCTCTTTTCCTTTACCTCTCTCCTCTTCCCAGTTTCCATTATACTCCTCTGTTTTGCCTTCTCCAGTTCTCCTTCTTCTGCTTCTTCCTCCTCCTCCTTCTCCTCCTCCTCTCTTTTTCATTCTACTCTTCTATGTCGTCTTCGATCTTCCTCTCTTTTTCACTTCTCTTCCTCATTTTTTTCCCTTCATCTTTTCTTTCTCCTCCCCTTCCTCTCCTACTTCGTCTTTCCCTTCTCTCCTCCTCTAAAGTGCTTTCTGTTTCCCATTTTCGTTCTTTTGGTTTCTCTTCCTCTTCTCCTCTTTCTTCCCCTCTTTTCCTTTACCTCTCTCCTCTTCCCAGTTTCCATTATACTCCTCTGTTTCGCCTTCTTCTGCTTCTTCCTCCTCCTCTCTTTTTCATTCTACTCTTCTATGTCGTCTTCGATCTTCCTCTCTTTTCCACTTCTCTTCCTCATTTTTTTTCCTTCATCTTTTCTTTCTTCTCCTCTTCCTCTCCTACTTCGTCTTTCCCTTCTCTCCTCCTCTAAAATGCTTTCTGTTTCCCATTTTCGTTCTTTTGGTTTCTCTTCCTCTTTCTTTCTTCCACATTTTTCTCTTCTTGTCTTTTTCTGCTTCCACTATGTTTTTCCTCGTTCTTCTTTAGGATATTGCTGAAATTCATGTGTAATACCTACCGTACTACGTCATATTTTTCGCTCTAATAACTAATAAGACGAAACTGAATAAAGTTGACTGATATGGGGTTTGTACTGTTGGTAGGAAAGTATAAGGACTGAGGTTTTATTGCGACCTTTACTGTTGGTAGGAAAGTATAAGGACTGAGGTTTTATTGCGACCAAACGCTTACAAAGCAGAACTGCTAACCTCCAAGCCAACTAGACTTTACTAGACTGACTAACTGATGGCTATCTACCTACATAGGTACATAGGTAATATATATTATGAGTACATGTGAAAGCATACATACCCTACCTACTTCCTAAACCTCATCTAACACAAATACCTGTGCATATTATTCAGGAGTATTTTAGGCTGACTAACTGATGGCTATCTACCTACATAGGTAATACATATTATGAGTACATGTGAAATCATACATACCCTACCTACTTCCTAAACCTCATCTAACACAAATACCTGTGCATATTATTCAGGAGTATTTTCACGGTCAATTATGAGTCAGGAGGTTCTATTTTCACAAGCTCCCCCAGGAATACCAGCATACACGTTTTCCTTGGTAAGGTTAACAGCAGGATAAACAAGGTCTCTCTATTCTATTCTATTAATAATTATTAACTCCTAAGTGAAAACTAACCACAGGGATAAGCCTGAAATTTCCCGATGCATTTCTAACAACCAACCATTCTGACCATTAGCTGTACGAGTATTATCTTCAGGTCGAATAGTTTAAGGTTTAATTAGACATTAGCTTTGAAATGCCTAGGAGGTAATACCTACCTGTGGAGCACATAACTCATTCAAATTCTCATCTGATGCTACCTACATAACTTCTCACACAAGATCTCAATTTCTCACCCCAACCATAATTGCTTATATAGCGTCCAGGATTTCATTGAGGGGGCATAGAATCGAAAGAATGACTTACTGGGGCTTTTTTTTTTAATCCTTGAGTTGGGATAGGTATGATACAATGTAGCGAGAGTGGGATACATAAATCTTTCAGATCCCTCAGGATAGTCTGAGATAAATACGATAGATACTTGTCGAAGTAGATACGATATATACCTACCTATATTCGGTACCTCATCCATACTTAGCGAATTTCTAATAGCTTTCCACTCTTTCCAGCCATTTCGATAAGAATCTTAAGACGGGGGCTTACCATTTCGGCCATTCATAAATGTGAGGAAAACCCCTCGATACACTGATGTTCTTTCATACTCTCTCAGTAAGGTTCTCAGGCTGCTCCCTAAGGTCAGCCACTCACTATCAGGTAGACCTGACAGGTACACCTGATCAGGTATACCTGTCGATGTCGTCAGGTCTACCTGATAGTGAGTGGCAGGCCTAATACACCATCCATCTAACATTTCGAAAGAAAAACTTCCCTTGCGAAAATCCCGAGACTTGTCAATTTTCATTTCTTTCCGCGGCGCCCGAATGATACATCAACGCGTTCACACATCGCTGATAGCATACTTAATGTACTCGTATTGTATTCACTCAAATATCACATAGGTAGAAACATACTATGTGAGATATTATCACATCAATGCTTATAGTGTGTCCAGATCAATGTGACAGCAAAAAAAATAGCCATTGTTGCCAAACATGTCTCATGTGCAATGGTAGAGAATCTGTAAAAGGGGAAGCTATATTGCACAGTGCTTCCTCCGACAGTGAAACAAAGTCAGGTAAGGCGATATCCACCTTACCTGTTCTGGAATCAAACATATGCATACCTACTTTGTACCAACTTTTGAAAAAAGATAAATTCAAAGTAAAGGAAACGTTGACAATGTATACAGACTAAAGGAAGTTTCACCAATGGACGAAGCATTATAAAGACTATAAAGGGCCTCAAGCCTGCAAAGGCCTAAGCTCATCTCTTGACCTTTTTCCAAACAAAGCGACAAGGGAGAAGATTTGACGACGAATAACATCTGCATACCTACTCGTACTTTGTACCAACTTTTGAAAAAACATAAATTCAAAGTAAAAGGAAACGTTGACAATGTATACAGACTAAAGGAAGTTTCACCAATGGACGAAGCATTATAAAGGGCCTCAAGCCTGCAAAGGCCTAAGCTCATCTCTTGACCTTTTTCCAAACAAAGCGACAAGGGAGAAGATTTGACGACGAAAACACAAACAAAATAATAGAGCGGAGACATTTCTGCTAAGGCATACAACACGGTAGGGATGGCAAAAGAATTTCAAAAGGGAATGAACAGTATAAACTTTAGGCCAACCACTCACTATCAGGTAGACCTGACACTGACAGGTAGGTACACTTAATCAGGTCTACTAAACTTTATAGTGTGATAGTGTGTGTGCTCGTCAGGTATCAGGTAGACCTGAGAGACGTACCTTTTCAGCCGTATACCTGTCAGGTCTAGATAGTATGTGTGCTCATCAGGTGTCAGGTATACCTGATCAGGTGTACCTGTCAGGTCTACCTGATAGTGACAGCTGACCTTACAGTGTGCCGATCTGCTAGTGGTCTTATGCCGACCATTCACGCCACTGGGCAAGGCACAAGGCATACGACAAACGACATTCACGGTAGAGAAGGTATATAAAACTTTGAAGCTAGGGAAGGGCCACTAGAAAGGTAGATAGGGTAAGTGTACCATTTATTCGCCCACCTAAAAAAGGTACCATTTTATTGACCCACCTATACGCCACATAAGTCTGAACTGGACGAACTTTTTCAAGATCCAATTTCATCAAAAGAAAGGGCTTAAAGACTGCTATGAAACCAGTGATTTCAAAATTGTAGTCATAAAACAAAAATTAGAAACAAATAAATGTGGGCAGGTGGGCCAATAAATGGTACATTTTTTAGGTGGGCGAATAAATGGTACACTTACCCTAGGAAATAGGAACTAGGTACAGGACCGTATTTAGGGAGGAGGCCCACCCTCGGGCTTTCTTTTGAGCCTAAAAAAATGTAATAGTATACCCACCTAATAGTATTTGCTTATAAAGGGTGTCCCAATAAGAACGCAAGATTTGATTGATTAATAAAGCATGGCGTAGTGGCCACTGCGCTCGCCTTGCACGCGGGAGACCCGGGTTCGATTCCCGGCGGGGTCAAGAAATTTGTATCATCCAAATGGACAGCTTCAATTCCCCCCATTTTATACCGATTCCCCCGATTGCAAAATTTGAAGCCAGAAGGGTATGATTCTATTCCCCCGATAGAAAAAAAAGGTATTCCTGTTCTATAAATGTGTACTTCGACTCCTTTATTAGAAAATGGATTTACCTGAGTTAGGGTCTTTAGACCTAATAAAGCTAGTTTGCAGAAACCATAGAAAGGTTTATGATGACTCATGTGGATGTAAGATGTAGGTACTGGGGAAATCCTCCCCGCTTAGTTTTGGGACTCCAAAGGATCGACGTGCATTGATGTTTTAATATCGGGTACCAAATTTCATTTAAATCGGACCAGGCAATCGCGAGTGATAATGGAACAAACAAACATTCCAAATGCAAAACTGTCAAGTGTTAAAACATATACCTTTCGGTCAAATAGTGTTACGTCTCTAGGTCACTGGTTCGATTCCGACCCAAGCGAGCTTTATCCTAAAATCCTAAAGAGACAGGGCTTGTTCTCGGAACGACTGGCTATCTCCTGTGTTCCTACTCTCTTTCGGAATTATAAGACCTCAGCAGTTACAGTTCCCGCCATCAAACCTTATGCATCAGCATAAAACTGTTCTCTTTACATTTTCCAATACATTTACCTGTTAACACCCAAGTTAGCATTTCAAACAGCCGGGGTTGTTTTTATTCAATGTGATTGTAATGTTCTAATCAAGAAGGGCTCTGAAGAAGAGAATGGAGCTTTGAGTAAAACATCAGCTTCAAAGTTTTTGATTTTCATTGAAAAGTCTTGGGAAGATTTTACAAAAACTGTGTCTTTGAGGATAATTGAGTCTCATACCTAATTCCTTGTGGGACTAACTCTTAACAACATGCCGCATTAGAGGAGGCAATTTAACCAAAAAGGGGCTACGCAGGGTCCAGCCCTTTTTCCTTGAAAGCCTTCGAGTGTATAAGCAACACATGGTAGGTATGTGTAAATGGGAAATATTACCTCAATACCTACCACCTTCGTTACCTTCTCCCCCCCTCTCTCTCTTTCTCTCTCCCTCTCTTTCCCTTTCTTTCTTCCTTTCTCTTTTGTTATTTCTATCTAAAAATGAAATTTCATTTTGAATGATGATTATGGTGTGTTTAAGAAACCAGTCATAAAAAATCTGGTGTGAACATCACACGACTTTCCTTATCCTATTGAATGATGCTTATCTGAGTGTTCTTTTATCCTAACTTTTACAATAGCATCACGGCCATGTGTGGTAATCTCTCTGTATTTTTATCAAAAATGAATATTCTTCTCAAAACGATCAAAATCAGACACCAAATGGATTGATTGAGAAAAGACAAAACGCTTTATAAGTAGGTAGGTATGTAGGTGTTTTTGATAAATTTCTCAGAATTCTCAGAAGAATCAGAATTGCACAGAGAAATGAAGGATACAAAGATGCTAAATGCAAAGCAGACGGGAAAATTGTACAAAGGGAAAGGAGGGAAGATTTTTTTTTTCTAAAGACAAAGAAGAAGAAGAAGAAGAAAAAAAAGAAAAAGAAGAAGAAGTTTAAAAGAAAATCACGTTAATATTACGTGATAGTGAGGAATTAAAATGAATACAAATGAAAACAGAGAATGGAAATTTAAAAGAAAATCACGTTAATATTACGTGATAGTGAGGAATTAAAATGAATACAAATGAAAACAGAGAATGGAAATCAGGGTCGGTCCAAAGGGGGTCCATCTGGTTCCATTCGCTTCGGGCCCCGGCCTCCTCAAGGGGGCCTGGAGCCAGCAGGTTTTTTATAACCTCCTCACGCCCGAAAGTAAAAAGTGCTCTGTAGTGCTAGACAGCCGATGTGCACACGTGTGCTATTTTGAAATTTTAACTTTGGCGAGGAAAATAAAATTCCTACGACTACCTAGGTAGAGGTATACCTACAGACAAGGTTCGTTCTTGGAACGGCTGGCTTTCTCCTATCCTGTCTTCCTTCTCTCTTCGATTTTGGGACGATAAGACCCTAGCAGTTATACGAGTAGATCCTTCAGAAAACAAGTAGGCGACCAGCTACATATAAATGCATGAAAAAGTCAAGCTTCTATCTTTTAAGTCAAAATAAACAAACAATGTCCAGGGAATTGCCAGTAATCTCATTTGTATTTGCCTTGTACTTTTTTTTACTTTCCTTATCCTTTATTCTTTCTCTAGATTTGCCTAGCTATCTTCATCTATCCCTCTAGGCCCAATGCTTTCTTATCTTTTTTATGTCATTAGAAGATCGTCTTTTCCTCCACCCCCTGGAATTTCCTTGCAGTAGTTTTCTTATTTACTTCTTTTTACTTTCCTCAACCTATGAACAGGAAAGTAATGTATTTTTCCCCATTTAGGTACTTGCACTCCTTTTTGATGTGCCTTTTGTAAGGTCTATGCATAATAGCACAGTTAATTTCTTAACTTCGATGTGGGTTCGATTCGATGCAGGGCCGGATTACCCATAAGGCAGAATGGCAGACTGCCACGGGCCCCGCGCTTTTGGGGGCCCCGCGCTTTGAGGACTTACACCTATGATCTGCTTTCGTTCCTACTCTCTTCTTCATTCCCTTTTCTACTCATTCTCCTCCTCTCTTTCCTTGTCGTACTTCTTCCATCATTCTTCTGACTTTCCCATCTCTTCTTCTCCGTCTATTAAATTTCTCCTCCTCCTCATCTGCTTCTCTGCCTCTTTATTTTTCTCCTTCCTCTTCTTCTTCTTCTTCTCCTCCTCCTTCTCCTCCTCATATTCTTAATTGCATGAGGACCCAATAAATACGACCCTGCTATCATGTCCGTCCTTCCTAAAATAAGAACCTTTGAATCTGACCACAATCATGTACAAAAGTGTACGAGCATACTCACCCATTTTCCCACTTCTTCATTCATTCATCCCTTCATCGGAAATATCAAAAGATGTCCAAAGAATATTTTCTTTGTCTTTCGACATGATGAATAAATTATTATGGAATCGAAGGAGTATCAAATGAAATGAATAGTTTTAGGCTGTTTGACAGGTGTTAGAGAATGGTGGAATAAATAGATCACAAGTTTCGAAGTCTTCTTCTACTTCTTCTTCTCCTTTTTCTTTTTCTTCGCCTCTTCCCGCGTGTTCAGACGGGGTCAGCGTTTTTCGTCTGCCTCTCCATCAGCCTTATAGTGTGTCCAGATCAATGTGATAGCAAAAAAATAGGCATTGTTGCCAAACATGTCACATGTGCAATGGTGGAGAATCTCTAAAAGGGGAAGCTATATTGCACAGTGCTTCCTCCGACAGTGAAACAAAGTCAGGTAAGGTGGATATCGCCTTACCTGACTTTCTAGAATCCAAACTCTGAACTTAGAGGTACCTCTGCATTTTGGAGGAGAGAGTTTATCAAAAATAGACCTTTACCTGAATTGCAACAATGTAAGGATTTCCTGCAATCTGATTGGTTCCTTCATTTTGGGTTGATTTCGACAAGAATCTCAAGACAGGGGCTTACCATTTTGGATTATCTCGGGATTAAATCCCGGTTTGAGATAGGTTTTAGATATACAATATATACATAGGTTCATCCTCGATTAATGTCGACTTGGTAAGACACGACCTACCCAGGAGGATTATGCTGAAATCTTAGTTTGGCACATTAAAAAAAGTTTTGAACTTAAATTAAACTTGTAAGTCAGTCTAGTTAGCTTGGAGATCTGCCTTGTAAGCGCTAGGTTGTGGGTTCTGTCCTCGTCTGATTCAATTATTTTATGTCGCTTCAGAGATTCGACATATTCGATATCTTCGTTTTATTGCTCGCTCTCTCTCTCTCTCTCTCTCTCTCCCCCTCTTGCTCACTCCTACAGTCCTACCTTCTCTTGCCCTATATCTCTCTCTTTATTCTACAATCTTACTCCCCCTCTCTCTTCTTTCTCTCTCCCTCCCATATCTCTTCCTTATTTCCCTTGCTCTCGAATAGGTATGATACAATGTAGAGAGAGTGGGATACATAAATCTTTCAGATCCCTCAGGATAGTCTGAGATAAATACGATAGATACTTGTCGAAGTAGATACGATATATACCTACCTATATTCGGTACCTCATCCATACTTAGCGAATTTCTAATAGCTTTCCACTCTTTCCAGCCATTTCGATAAGAATCTTAAGACGGGGGCTTCCTGGATAAAATATAGCTAGGGTGACTTTGTCCATTTATGATTTTCATGTTATTTTTGTTTCATCTTCTCTTTGGAGCAGACAATAAAGCAGACATGATATTATTATTTTTTTGAAGAGGTTTCGGTAGAGGGAACTAAAACTGCGGATTATTATCCTCCCGAGCTGCAACCCACACACAAAAAGCCCAATCTGAGGCTTAGGTGTAGGGGCTAGACAGCCCTAAAGGATGGGTTAAGCTTCTACGAATCTTCCTGAAAGCGAAGGAAGAACAGGATAGGAAAAAGCCAGCTGTTCCAAGAACGAACCTTATCTGCTTAGGATACTATGGGTTTATGACTTTAATTTTCAAATGAATAACCCGAAACAATGACAATGTTTGAACTCCTTTACTCCTTTGACAGATTACAATGCTTTGACAAAGATAAGTTAAGTCTTTCCTCATGGAAGCCCTAGGTGTGCTTGATTGTCAAACGAGAGGTCGTGGGTTCGAATACCTTTGGAGGTTGAAATATAGATTTTATGAGTATTGAACTATGTACCTATTCATATTCAAGTATTCACTGTACTTACTAGGTATGTCCTCTCGAATGTTCTAATGATCTAATCTAATAGAATCAACAATTCCTACAAAAGTTGCAACTATTTATGCAATAAGTCAATAAGATGGGTAAGTATATTTCGAAAATTTGGCATTTACTTCGGATGTGTTTTCTCTACCTTTTGGGTGTCACATTATCACATTGCTGTCACATTGATCTGGATGAACTATACCTAGTGTTTTCTCTACCTTTTGGGTTGATGACTCATTGCTGTTACATTGACCTGGATGAACTATAGTGTTTTCTCTACCTCAATACATTCTGTAACAGGGTTTATCACCTGAATCCAGGACTTATTGGAGGGGGTCCAAATGTACAAACTGTTATGTAACAAGGGGAGTGGAGAATCC